>NW_015174316.1:253599-260105 GCF_001447785.1 Gekko japonicus | reverse complement strand
CCCCCGGGGAGGGAAGGGCGCGGGGCCGGCTCGTCCTGCCGTCTTTCGCGCTTTCCGAATGGAGACGAGACGCGCCGCAGCCCGGATCCCTCGTGCCGGACGCGCGAGGCGGCCGGCGGAGGTCCCTCGGCGGGGTGGCGCTCTGCACGTGCTCAGAGGCTCTCCCCTTCCACGGGGCGGAGCCCCCCAGCCCAGGAGAGGCTCTTGGGCCCTCCGGATCATGGAGGGGCTGGGGCCCCGGAAGGCGCCCCCTTGCATATCTGCTGCGCCAAACGGGAACAGCTGGACTGGAGGGGCCTCCCGCAGCTTTCAGGCACGCAGGCAGGAAGTCGCCTCGTGGAGAAGGTCTGCGGAGGGAGCCTCCCAAGAGCCGCGTTTGGTGCTTTAGGGTCCCCCCCCCCCTCTCCCAAGACTGGGAGGGCGCCTGCAGTCTCCAGCCAGCCCCCCTTCCCCCAGGCTTCCCGCCTCCCTGGGCACAAGAGAAGGCAGAGGCAGCAGCCCTGCGAAAGGGAAGGGTTTGCCCGGGCTCCATGTTCCCCGGGTGACACGTTCAAGGAGGGTGGGGCCTGCCTGCCACCGACACAACAGAGGAAGCGGCTGGAAAAGTTGAGCAACAGCGGTGGCTCTTTATCAGCCTCCTGGGAGCATTTCAGTCGCAGGGTGGGACCAGATTTGTACATTTACAGTGTTGACTGTTACCAAAGCACTGCGGGAGGGGAGGGGAGGGGTGTTCAGGCAGTTGCCTGTCGCCGGGCAGTGAAGCAATACACTCTGGGTGGGTGTTTCCTTCCAAAAAGGAACTTCTAGAGCAGGAGCAGTTTCTCGAGGCTGACCACTGAAGCCCGTCCTCGTCTTGATGAACTGTGGTGATGATGAGCTCTGCTCCGGCAGAGGGCAGGGGGCTGGACTAGATGACCTGTAAGGTCCCGTCCAACTCTAGCCTTCCGTGATGCTATGATCACTCCGTGCCTTTGCGGTCATTTTCCCACACTGCCGTGACACTTTTGTATGGGTGACAGAGGAGGATTCTTCTGAGTAAATGTGTAATGATGGTATTTTATTAATATTCAAATAAATGAGAGTCTGGAATGTTTTAGGTTTTATAGAATGCCCTACTTTTAACTTGTGAGGTTTATGTGGTTCTTGGCCCCAAAGGAATGGCTCGAGCCAGTCTTTGGCGTGGGGCTGGCTGGGTGAGAGCAGCATACTAATTCCTTTTGGAAACAGAGGTCAGTAAGAAGGCTGTCAGATAGTGATTGATAGGATGAAAGAGGATGAGTGTTCAGACAGGACAGCTCTTGAAGTGGCAAAGAATCCAACCACATACGAGTACCAAATGGGGCTGGACACACCGGTGTTGCATGCATACAGAAGCAACTGCATGTGCAGACGTGGGGAAATGCAGGTGTTTTCAGCAACATGGAGATGTGATCTGGATGCCTGCAAAACAAAGGACTGAGGCTGGGAAACGGTTTATGTAGAGTTGCTTGGAGCTGCCTGAGCGACAGCAGTGTCCTTGATTTTATTGGGTGGAAAAGGGCATGGAGCTTCTGGGAATTGTTACTGAAGGCGAGATGTCGGGAGAGTGGGATTGGCAGCATCTTGGGTCAGGGAAATGGCTACAGTCTTTACAGCAGTTCAGTGAATTCAGAAGGTTCTAACCTTTGATCTCTTCCCCAGATTTCTGAATAATTTTACCCTACTAGAAATAGCCAAATGCCAGAGAGGGTAGTAGCCATGCTAGTCTGCTGCTGCAGCCAAAACAGCTTCAAGCAAACACGTCCCGGGTCTGTGTGAGGAGAGGGCTGAGGTCCTGGCTTGTACACTAAAGCTCTTCCTCTGTGTCTCCCCAGTCATGTCATTCCGGAAGGTCGTGCGCCAGAGCAAGTTCCGCCACGTCTTTGGGCAGCCGGTCAAGAACGACCAGTGCTACGATGACATCCGGGTATCGCGGGTCACCTGGGATAGCACCTTCTGTGCTGTCAACCCCAAGTTTGTGGCCGTGATTGTGGAGGCCAGTGGGGGAGGAGCATTCATGGTGCTCCCACTACACAAGGTGAGAAAAGGGCTAGAATTGTAGTTTGGGGAAAGATACGTATGGAATTGATAGATCACGTACCCCCCCCCCCCTTTGCAGTACCGAGAATCCCGGAACTCTCATTAAACTGTGTTTTTCTCTTGGCCTCCTCTGTTAAGCAGCCATCTCCTGTGGCTTCTCAGGGGTGGGACAGAGGGGTTCTATGTACCAGGGATGCTAACAGAGTGGCAATGGAATGGGAAAGGCTGGGGCATAGGCGAAGGTAAGCAACGGGACAGTGCCAGTAGGGGCCTGAACTACCTGTAGATTCTTGTCTCTTTTGCCTTTTCCAGACGGGGCGCATTGATAAGTCCTACCCTACAGTATGTGGGCATACCGGGCCTGTTTTGGACATTGACTGGTGCCCACACAATGATCACATAATTGCCAGTGGTTCTGAGGACTGCACTATAATGGTGAGAAGGAACTGGGGGAAAGGGTATGTTCATGTGTGCGTAAGTTGGCTTGTTTACAGTCCCATAGAAGTGTGCATAAGATTGGGAGTCTATGAATTTAATGATCAAGTAATAGAAATTTGTATCATGTGTAGGATTCAGCATCCTGATATTTTAATCTGTTTATTTTTAAAGCAAGGTATTTAAAAGCAAGTCTTAAAGACTTTAAAGGCTTGAATATATAAGTAATCTTAAAAAAACACTCCATTGTATGTGTTTGTAACTGAACATGACTTTCAGGGGTGGAATTTCAGAGTTGCACATAGCTGGACAAATGCTTGGATTAAGACAGCAGCCTAAAGGCAGGAGGCCTTCCTCTTGCCAGGAGAGAGCTCTCTGGGGCAGGATGGTGAGAGAGTGAAGGTTTTAACTAAGGCACGGAACTGGAGGATGGCGTGGAGGGGACTCATAGATTGTTCTGTCGTGTTTTATTCCACCCCCCCACCCGCCCCCAGGTATGGCAGATCCCAGAGAACGGGCTGACACTGCCTCTGACAGAACCGGTAGTGGTTCTAGAAGGGCACTCAAAGCGTGTGGGCATCCTCACTTGGCATCCAACAGCCCGCAACGTCCTTCTCAGTGCAGGTACTGTCTATGGTGGGGGAAGCAAGACAGAGGTTTTGGCTGTGTTTCTGTGTGTGGGATGGGGGGGCTATGCAATCTGTGACAGGCCACCAATGACTAACTTGTTGTAATGTTCATGTTTTGTTTCCAGGCTGTGATAACGTGGTTATCGTATGGAACGTGGGTACAACGGAAGAACTTTACCGCCTCGATGACCTGCATCCAGACCTCATCTATAATGTCTGCTGGAATCGTGACGGAAGCCTTTTCTGCTCAGCTTGCAAGGACAAGAGTGTGCGCATCATTGACCCACGCCGTGGGCAGGTTGTTGCGGTATGTTTACCCCTTCTTGGTGCATGTCTGTCTTTCTCATACACAGTTGTCATTATTGATCTAGTATGTGTTCACGTATCCTTTTGGTTACAGTTTCTCCTCAGTGTGTTGGATGTATTTTAGAACTCAGTCTTCCCCATCCTGGTCTGTGAGCAGCTTCTTCCTGCATTTTTTTGCTACCCTGTTCCCGTCTCTAGGTTGGTCATTGGGCCATTGGTCATGCTTGTTACTTGCATCACTTTATGTTGGCGGTTGCCTGGCTGCCTTCTTAGCAGTTCTTAGATAGCCGGCCTGTAAACCTCTATGTATATGGTAGAGTCTACATTTATACCATGCGTTTTTCCTCAGTGGGGACCAAAAGTGGCTCATGGTGTTATTCTCACAACAACCCTGTGATGTAGCTTAGCTTGAGACTGATTGGCTGGCCCCCGGCCACGTGGCTAGCTTCCATGACAGAGTCACGATCCCAGTCTGACACTCAAACCACTACATCACACTGGCTTTGTTGTCACAGGTTGTCTTGTAGGATTGGACTTGAAGTTTAGAGTAAATTAAGAGCATAAGAATTGCCTTGCTGGATTGGATTAGGGATCTGTTTAATCCAACAGTGATCAGCCACATATCTCTGGAAGGTTGCAAGCAAGATATGAAGGTGATAGCCATTCCCTTGTTTTCTCCCTTGCTCCTGGTAACTGGAAGTGGCTTCCATAAGGATACTGAGCTCTAGATCTCCAAGTAAATGTTAGCTGCGATGGAGATGCAGATGGGATGCAAATGCCTTTTGACCTTCTAGTGGCCACTTAGTGATCCGGGGAAGTCAGCACGGTTTTGTCCCCAACAGATCAGGTCAGACCAACCTGGTTTCCTTCTTTGATCGTGTGACGAGCTTACTGGATCATGGGAACTCTGTTGATGTGATGTACCTGGATTTCAGTGAAGCTTTTGATAAGGCTCCCCATGACATTCTGAAGGGAAAACTGGGAGACTGTGGACTGGACATTAGGACAGTTCAGTGGATAGGGAACTGGTTAGAGGACCACACCCAAAGAGTGGTGGTCAGTGGTGTTTCATCAGATTGGAGGGAGGTGTCCAGTGGGGTGCCGCAGAGCTCGGTTTTGGGCCCAGTAATTTTCAATATTTTTATCAGTGATCTGGATGAAGGGGTAGAAGGGCTACTCATTAAATTTGCTGATGATACCAAATTGGGAGGAGCAGCAGACACCCAAGAAGGTAGAGTTAAAATTCAACAAGACCTGAATACTCTGGAGAAGTGGGCAGTTGCGAATGGGATGCAATTCAACAAAGATAAATGCACAGTATTACATCTGGGCTACAAAAATCTCAAGAACAAATACTGGATGGGGGATACGTTTCCGGGGAGTAGTGTATGTGAAAGAGATCTTGGGGTAAGGGTGGATTGTAAACTAAATATGAGCAGTCAGTGTGATGTGGTGGCATAAAAGGCAAATCCAGTCTTGGGTTGTATTAAAAGGGCCATAGCATCGAAATCGCAGGAGGTCATAGCCCCTCCGGTCAGGCCGCACCTGGAGTCCTATGTGCAGTTCTGGAGGCCTCACTTCAAAAAGGATGTGGGCAAAATCGAGAGGGTTCAGATGAGAGTGACGAGGATGATCAGGGGTCTGGAGACTGAGCCCTACGAGGAAAGGCTAAGGGCCCAGGGAATGTTTAGTCTGGAGAAGAGGAGATTTGGGGGGGGGGACATGATCGCTCTCTTTAAATATTTGAAAGGCTGCAATTTGGAGGAGGGCAAGGAGCTGTTCCAGTTGGCAGCAGAGGAGAGGACCCGAAGCAGCGGGTTTAAATTACATGCAGAAAGGGATCGGCTGGATATTAGGAAAAACTTTTTCAGGGCCAGAGTGGTTCAGAGGTGGAATCAGCTGCCTAAGGAGGTGGTGAGCTCCCCTTCACCGGCAGCTTTCCATAAGAGGTGGGAGGAATATTGGTCAGAGATGCTTCAGGCTGCTCCTGCACTGGGCAGCAGGGGGTTGGACTCGAGGGTCTCTATAGCTCCCTCCAGCTCTATGATTCTTTCAAAACTTTGAGTAGGAGATGGGTCTGTTTGTGGAGCCCTTTTCTCTGCAATTGGCAAAGTAGCACTTGGAACCAGTCTCAGTCACTGTTTCCTCTAAGCTGAGTTAGGGTGAGCCAGCTCACAGTTTCTTAGCCTCCGGCTCACACATTTTTGTCTTCGCTCAGGAAGGATGGCTCCAGAGCAAACTAATTTATGCAGCAGCCAGGTCACTTGCTCACAACTATAATGCCAGTAGGTCACAAAGTAGAATTTTTGCTCACAAGACTCCACAGCTTAGAGGGAACATTGGTCTCAGTGTGAATGCTGGAGGTGTAGATGAGGCCTTCTTGGCCTCATGAGAATGCTTTGCTGGGTAGGCCCTGAGAAGTTGGGGAATGAATGTGGAATGTGCTTCATGCAGATACGCATGTGGTGGCTCAAAATTTTGTAACTAACAAAGTCAGATTTTTGAAATTTCATTATGTGCAGAATAAATTATATGACTGTTCAGAATCATTACGTTGATTAACTATCCTCCGGTATATATAATTCTATTTTGGTCATGGACTCCCCTGAACATTCCAACACGCTCCAAAATCAATTCGCTCTCTGATCTATCATTCAGAGGGTCTCCCTATCCACTGGCTGCTTTGCCTGAGTCCTGCCTCCAACATTCTCAACAGTTTGCTGTTCCTCCCCCCCCCAGCCAGTCAGAACACAGAGGTTATTTGCATATGCAGAAGACAGAGGTTATTTGCATATGCATCCTCATTGGCCTCTGCCTCGGAACACAGAGGTCGTTTGCATATGCGACTTGATTGGCTTTTGCCTCTAACATTCTAAACAGTTTTGCTGTTTTGAGGTAAAATGTGTCCAATCTCCAGGTGAGGGCTGGAGATCACTCAGAATTACAACTGCTTTCCAGATGGCAGAGATCAGTTTCCCTGGAGAAAATGTGTCCTTATATCCTGCTGAGATGGCCCCTGTATGACAGCCAATGTGACGTAGCAGCAGGGGTCTTTTCGCCCCGGCAAGCCCCGCCCCC
>NW_015174316.1:240729-249733 GCF_001447785.1 Gekko japonicus | reverse complement strand
AAAGTGTCTGTTTAAAAAGCCTTTTGGCCAGCTTCCTCTGAGCCATTCCATGGAGCTGCCAGGCAGTGTTCCCTCTAAGCTGAGCTAGCTCACAGTTTTTTAGCCCTTGGCTCACACATTTTTGTCTTAGCTCAGGAAGGATGGTTCCAGAGCAAACTAACTTATGCAGTAGCCAGATTGCTTGCTCACAACTTTAATGCCAGTAGCTTACAAAGTAGATTTTTTTCTCACAAGACTCCACAGCTTGGAGGGAGCATTGCTGCCAGGTAACATCTTGTAGAAATTATTATTATGTAGCACAGTCACTGGGCATGGCACAGAGTAGCTATCAAAAATGCAGGTTCCTGCCCTGAGCCGCTTAACCAACAGACTGAAAGGGCCAAGGACAAGAAACAGTCATCAAGAGGTTCCGGTGATGTCAGGGGGTGTGGCCTTATGACACGCTTCCGGTGATGTCAGGGGGTGTGGCCTTATGACACACTTCCGGTCATGTCAGGGGGTGTGGCATATGCTAATGAGTTATGCTAATGAGCTCTGCAGTGGACTCTATGGCATTATACTAGGGTTGCCAAGTCCAAAATTACTTACTGTAGGGGAGTCCCGCACCGTCCCAACAGTCCGAGCACGTGTGCGCGCCACCGCGATGACACCACCCGGAAGTGACGTCATCGCATCAGCACATTGGGGGCGGGGCCACCTCTGGGTGACATCATCATGCTGGGGACGTGTGCCGGAAGGGGGTGGAGTTCCCCCTGGAGCCCGATTTGCTGGCATCGGGTAACGGGCCTCTCGGGCAGGAGTTTACCCACCCCCGGGGGGACTTGGCAAGCCTACATTATACCCTGCTGAGGTCCCTCCCCACCCAAAACCCTGCCCTCCCCAGGCTCTACCCCTCAAATCTACAGGTATTTCCCAACCCAGAGTTGGCAACCATGTAACTGTCTATGGAACCACTTTCCAGACCCTTGGAAGCCAGGAAATGTGGCACAGGAGGAGGTGCTTTTCTACCTTAGCTGCCACTGGCATAACACCCCTCTCCCCCTCAAAAAATAAGTCAGAGGTGGAGAGAACCATACCTGTTACCATGAGGCTGTCCTCCCATTCTACCCACTTGGGGCAGCAAAATGACTTGAGACAGCCCTGCCTTATAGCTAAGCAGAAGGAAAGAAACATGGCTTGCCTCCCTCCATTTTCCGCTTCCCTCTGCCGCCCCACCAGCCACAGTCGGGACACTCATCTGGAGCTTCCTTCTAGATCTCGTTGTATTTCTTCCCACAATGGGCATTACTCCTAGTAAAATATAAACAGTAATAGCAGCAGTAACAGTTTGAGTTAGTAGCCCTTTTCATTCATTACATTCCTGAATCTGTGACTGCTCATATGAGACAAATGCACTGCATGTAATCCTCCCAACCCACATGTTGCCCCTTCCAGAAAAAAAATGGTAATTATGTGTATTGGGAGGATTGTTGTGTGTAGCACGTTCATCTTGCGTACGTAGTCACTGAGAAGGAATCTAACAACTGAAAGGGGCTGGAGTAATCTGTGCTGTGTTGGGCACTTTGTACTAATGGCAAAATACATGAGAATGAAGAAGGCATGAGACAGGTGTGTGTGCTAATGGTGGGTAAGGGGAGTAGTTGTTGGTGTTAGATCTGTGCCAGGGTAAGTTGTCTGGCCACTAGAATTCACAAATCTAGTCTGCCATGCAGAACATGTTGTGCAAGCCAGTATAACTCAAGCTGTTTCAGTCTCTCAGACCAAATGTGGAGTGTTCTTCCTTTTCCTTTCTCCTCCTCCTCATTGCCAAACTGGTTGGTAGAGAATTTAGTGTGAGGGAGAGAAGGCTGACATTTGTCTGTTTGGATTTGGGGTAGTTAAGAAGCTTACGGTGATGAGGGGACAAGACAGTGGCTTGCAACTCATGGTCTTTAATAATCTTCTGTATCAGAGGACAGTTTAGTAGACATAAGGTTCTTCTGTTGTAGTACTATAAAGCAGGGGCACTATGGGGCAGCACCGGACAGGCTTTTCCTTGTTGGACATTTATTAAAAGTTACTAAAACACCTTTAGAGGTGGAAGCCTAGCTCCAGGTGGATTTACGGTCATATTTTCCTCCAGCCAGTTGTTGTTCAGGGGCAGGGAGATTTGTTTATTTTAAGGTCCGTCTAGTGCTATAATAAAGGACTATAAAGGAGCTGCGGTGGCTCGTGGTTAAGACGCTGAACTGCAGGCTCTGGAAGGTCGGTAGTTCAGCAGTTCGAGACCTGAGTGTGCCGCATGACGGAGTGAGCTCCCATCTCTAGTTCCAGTTCCTGCCAACCTAGCAGTTTGAAAGCAAGAAATTGCAAGTAGATAAATAGGTACCGCTTCAGGGGGAAGGGAACAGCGTTCCGTGCGCCTTGGTGTTTAGTCATGACCACGGAAACGTCTTCGGACAGCACTGGCTCTTCAGCTTTGAAACGGAGATGAGCACCACCACCCTAGAGTCGGATTCGACTGGCTTTCGAGCAAGGGAAACCCTTTACCTTTTAGTGCTATAATATCTACTCTGACTGGTGGTGGCTATCCAGTGATTCTTGTTCTGGGGTGAAATGAAGAACTGAGAGCCAGAGAATGTGACGTATGTCTCAGTCTGGTTACACCGTGGATATTATTAAAGTCAGGTGAGTGACTCCCCTGTTCAAGCAATAGAAGTTGTTTTGAATCCAGCATAACATGTATCAAGGGTAGCTGGTGAACTTGTCTTGGTTAAATTGCACCATGAAGTCTCTGTTCTCTCCCTTGCTTGTCACTGAACAGGAGAAGGAGAAAGCCCACGAAGGAGCACGCCCTATGCGGGCCATCTTCTTGGCTGATGGGAAGATCTTCACAACCGGCTTCAGCCGTATGAGCGAACGGCAGCTGGTGCTCTGGGACCCCGTGAGTAGGAAGAGGGGACTGTGGGTGAAATGAGCCTAGTTCAAGAACGTTTGTTCTTCTGCAGGGGGGCCAGCTAAGGAAAGAAGGGGTCTGCTGTGTAGAGAAGGAGCCCCCTCTGCACCTGGGGGGCTTTTGTGCTGAGCCAAGGCGTCCTTTAGCGATCCCACCTTGAGAAAGAGGTGTAATTTTCTTATCTGATCCTAGGTTCTTTTCATTCTCATAACCGTACAAAGTGGGTGTGGCTGAAAGATTAGCTACACATTAGGTGATGCATCTGTTGTATTGTTTATGTGTTCCAGGAGAATCTGGAGGAGCCCATGGCATTGCAAGAGCTGGACTCAAGCAATGGGGCCCTTCTTCCCTTCTACGACCCCGATACCAGTGTGGTCTATGTCTGTGGCAAGGTAGGCTACTGGAAAGGGGTGGGGGTGAAGCAGTCGTCACAGGGGAGACTCTGGCTCAGATCCCTATCCAGCCACGAGACTTGCCGTTTCTCAACCCAGTCTACTTCACAGGGCTGTTCTGGGGATGATGGGGGGCAAGAGAGTAACGTATGCCACCTTGATCTTCTTTGAAGAAACACCAGAAACAGAACTTTCATAATACCTTTAACAACTGTGCTTCGTGATGTCAGTTCAGACATTCAGCTCTTAAATCATCGGGGGTGGAACAATCAAATGCCACATTGTCTAAAAATCAGCCCTAAACAGGCAAGATTTGATTCCAGACCTCATTTGTGCTTTTCTTCCATTTCTACCCTCTGATTTGATTCCAGACCTCATTTGTGCTTTTGTTTCTTCCATTTCTACCCTCCGAACTGAGAGCTAATACTACACAATGAAGATATTCCCTTGGTTGCACCTCCTGTTTCCTGACTAGTTAGCTCTGTTTCTTGAAAAGGAAGTGCAGAGTCCGAAGTGATTTGTGGAGATGGTGCAGCCCCAGTGGGCTGGAGCCTCCCTCAGCATCCAGCTGCTGCCAGAGTGCCAAGAGGTTCCCTGTGCTGGGGGAAGGCTCCACGCGTCGGCGAACAGAAGGGTGGGATCTGGCCCCCCTGTGCCCCTGATCAGGAGTGTCCACGGTGTGTCCTTTGTCCCGTTCCCTTCCAGGGAGACTCAAGCATCCGGTATTTTGAGATCACAGCAGAGGCACCCTACATCCACTTCCTGAACATATTCACTAGCAAGGAGCCACAGCGTGGCATGGGATGGATGCCCAAGCGAGGTCTGGACGTCAACAAGTGTGAGATTGCCAGGTACTCCGAATAGCTTGTGGGGAAGGCGGGTGGGCTGGCATCCTCATGAATAGAGGAGCCAAGGAACTTCATGTAAGCGTCTGTTGATGACATGCTTTATATTGCCCTTGCCCCTCCAACTCTTCTGTACCCTCTCTCTCTCTCTCGGCAGGTTCTACAAGCTCCATGAGCGGAAATGTGAACCCATTATCATGACAGTGCCAAGGAAGGTGAGCCCTTGATCAGAAGGGGGCTGGGCACAGCCTAATTTTGATTACAAGGAGCCCCCCTGTTCATCCCCCTTGTTTCTTGCTATTTTGGGGGACACAGACAGAGGCATGCATGGAGGTGTGGCTACAGGGACACTCCAGAGGTGTAGTTGTGTATATGCGGATGATTGCACAAGAGCCTTTTGGGCAGCCTTTCAGTTCTGTGTTCGAATCCTGAGGCATGGGGAAAAGCCACTCCCATGGCTGTGTCCATCCAGCACCTTGTGGATGTGCATGATAGAGCTGAGCACACAAGTTGTATACCCCACAATTTAGCTTTTTTCTATCAGGAGAAGTTGTTGTGCCACTTCCAGGATGTAAGGCCTCCTCCATTAAGTATTGTCCTTCCTAAATGGACAGCAGGATCTTCTCAAAGATATCAGCAGCCTTTATGTCCCAACGGCAGCACTTGAGTGTGTGGGTGCACACAGGTACTCTGTTGGCTTCTACATAAAACCAGCCAAAATACCCCCACTGTTCCCCACACCCCACTGCTGAGGTCTCAAATATGTGTTTTGTCTTAAGACAAAATCAAGACTCTGATGTTACAAAACTAGTCTGTGGATTTTAATAACAGCAAGTCTATAATGCTCTGTTTCAAGTGCTTCGCACTCAGTCATCAGATCCAGAAGACAGGCTGGTATTATTGCACGTGACAAGCTGAGAAAATGTGCCTATAAATTCATGGTGCTGGTAAGGGTTGAGTTGGGAGTTCGTAGCTCACAGTTTTTGTCATTACTGCATACAAGTAAAGTACAAGGTTTGCAAGAGGCCTTACTTTGGATATTGCATTATCATCTTATTTTGCATTTTTCCTGTTCCCTTTTGAGGACAGACAGAGAGAAGTTGGTTAGGTTTGAACCTGATACATAGTCTCATTTGTATTTACACTCAGACTTTCACTTAGATGTTTTGTCCTTCAAAGGAGATAACTGTGGTTCATTGTGTTTTGTTTGCTAGTCTCCTTGGAATGGTTCTGTTGCCCCTTTCGCCTCCCTTCCTGTTGAAAAATAGTTACTTTGGTCAGTGGCATTTAAACTTGAAATAGCATTGTGCCCTGAATGTGTCTACTAAATTTCATTCCAATAACTCAGTGTTCAGTGGTGTTATGAACAAGCTTGGCAACTGAATGCTGGGTGGACAAGCTAAAGGTAAAGGCCTTGCCTGGCTTGGCATAACAGTATGTCTTCAAGTGAAGCTCTTTGGAGCAAGACTTAAGAACATAAGAACATAAGAGATGCCAATGTTGGATCAGGCCAAAGGCCCATCCAGTCCAACACTCTGTATCACACAGTGGCCAGAAATACCAGTGCCATCAGGAGGTCCACCAGTGGGGCCAGGACATTAGAAGCCATCCCACTGTTGACCCCCCCAAGCACCAAGATGACTTCCCTAGCTTTGCAACTTCCTACCAGCAACTTTATACTGCTTTGTAACTTAACTTAACTTAAAGCTTTCAAAGCAGTTCATAGTATAGAAGTTACAGAACAGATAAAAAAGCACAGTCACAGAAATCAATGGACAGAAGGAAAAAACTTTCAGTCCTTAGAATACTCTGAACTTCATCCTCAGACTTCCAGAGGAGAACAGCCTTCACCTACATCTGGAATGAGTATGTGAAAACACAAATGGACCTTCTGAGGAGATACAGTTCCATAATGGTGGGGCAACCTGTGAAAAGGCCCTGCTGTTGCTGGATGCCAATCTTGCATCAGGCTGAGATGGTATTCTGAATGGGGTCTTGTTGGCAAAGTTCCAGGAAAGATTCATATGGGAACAGATATTCTCACAGATACTCTGCTCTAAAACCATTAAGGATTTTAAAGGTCAAACCCAGCGGCTTGAATTGTGCTCAGAAACAGAAATAATCCACGTGGCAGTTGTAGCACTCATGCTATGGGCCTCCTTATACCCAGCGACAAGTTTTGGGCCACTTGTAGTTTTCTGACAACCCTTGTTCGCAACCTCACATCAAATGCATTACAGTAGTGTCATCTTGAAGTTTCTAAGGCATGAATGGTATTGGCATTGCCTCTTCTTTTCCAATAGTAGGTGTAACTGTCAAATCACCTTAAGCTATGATCTCCAAGGCTCCGGAAGCACAGCTGAATTGAGAAGGATCTCTAGGTTGTAAATACATGTCAGGGAGACTGCCCTTCTGTCTGTCACGGGCACTTCCTGTGCTAACTGGACCACTACCTCTCTTACAAACATCACATCTGTCTTGTCTGGATTGATCTTCAGTTTATTCACCCTCATACACTTCATGACCACTCCAGGCAACTATTCAGAATGGCAGTTAAATCCAGATTGAATGAATAGAAGAAACAGAGTGGGATGTTGTCAGTGGTACTGGTGGCACCCCACTGCCACATCTCCAGATGACCTCTCTCAGCCACTTCATATGCATGTTACATAGCACAGGAAACAGACTATAACCCTGAGGAACTTTATAGGACTAATCCCACGGAGTGGAGCAGACGTTTCCTAGGATCAGCTTGTGAGACCTAGAAAGAGCTGGAGCCACCGCAAACCAGAAGCTGCCAGTCCCAGCTTGGCTCTGTGGTATTCAAAGCATCTGAAAGATCTAGGTAAACTAACTGGATCTCATGCTGAAGGGCCATCAAATACGGCCGTCAAGAGCTATCTCAGCTCCCAACTGAAGTAAGCCAAGGTACTGAGTTATCTTACTCTATATTTGTCTGAACAATTATTCCTTTGACCCGACCCACTTCTGTTAATCCTGAAGGATGCTTTATGGGCTCTTGGGCAGGGGGACGCTTCCTAGCCTTGCTGCATGAAATACTGGAGCTCAGACTTGAGTCATCAGGTTTCTAAATGACAGATGTGCTTTGCTGTTTAGCAACAGCCTCCCTCTAATTTCAGCCCTGAGGAAACGCCTGTAGTGTTGAGCAGAACTGAATGTTCTAGACAAAAGAATAAGTGATCACCTGTTAAGTATGTTGATCGTTTTCTTGCATTTTACCTTGAATTGTGTTGCCGATGGGAACGGCAGATCCTGGTAGGAGGGGGTGACACAGGCCAGTATTAACACTGCCCTCTCTTTGCAGTCAGATCTGTTCCAAGACGACTTGTACCCGGACACAGCAGGGCCAGAAGCTGCCATGGAAGCAGAGGAATGGGTGGCGGGGAAGACAGCAGCCCCGATCCTCATCTCCCTGCGTGAAGCCTACGTGCCCACCAAGCAGCGGGACTTCAAGGTCAACCGAAGGAGCTTGTTGCACGAGAGCCAGCCTGTCGCCGCCAGCACCAGGCTGAGTGCCACACACCCCAGTGCCACGTCCCAGCCTGCTGCCACACCTCCCATCAGCAGTGGCACTGCCAGCGGGGTAGGTTCTGTTTGACTGCCTGCACCAGAAGAAGGGAATCTGGGGTGAGTGGGGTGGGGAGTCCTTCTCTGCCTGTCTTGACATGGCTGCAAAGAGGCCGAGTCGAAGGGAAAGGGTGGAAGTGGGTTATAATTACAAGAATTGGAAGTAGGATGGGATTCTGATGCTTTCAACAGAAGGGGGGCTAGGGGGCAGCACTGGAATCAGAGTTGTGCCTATTCAGCATGTCTGGTTTGCTGCCTGTTGAGACTCACCAGCCCTCGTTACTTTGAGAAAGGCGAGTTTCTATCCCTTCATGAACCGAAGAAAACTTGGAACGTGTGCAGTCATTTCAGGTCTCTAAGAAGAACTCAGTAGGACTTTGTGTGGATTTTAGAATTCTGCACAGTTACCCTTGCTACATACAATTAAGCAGTGTTGAGTTTATCCTACTCTTATTTTTTGGTACACATTCCTAAATGCCTTGTAAACCAGACTATTGAAAGCGAAACAGATCACGTAAAGTATGCAAGTATGCTTGGAGTTTCTCTCTTTGAAAGTAACAGCCTGCTTCCTTCCCCTCGCTTCCATGAGCTTGTGGTTGGATACAGTATGCATGGCTGGGTTGCACTGATCCTGGTGGGAAGCATTGGCCTGTGTTGCTGCCTCTTCCCCGGTAGGCGCCTGTCACTGGAGGGGCTGACCTGAGTTGTGGGGATGTGGGTTCGGAGAGCACTGAGCCTGTTTTCCTGTTGCAGGAAGGTGGGCAGACAGTGGAGGAGGTGCTGCGTGAGGTGGCATCGCTGCGAGCACTTGTGGCTGCACAGGGAGAGCGCATCACACGGCTGGAGGAGCAGCTGAGCCGCATGGAGAATGGCGACGTCTAGGGGGCCCCTGAAGAGGCCTCTCCAGCACGGATCTTCTCAAGGCTTCACCCTCCTCGAGCTGCCAGTGGATCCTCCGCACTGCCTCCTCCTGACCCGCCCTCTCTTGCTGCTGCTGCTGCTGCTGGGGAAATGTACAAGCCTCCTTTTCTCGCTGCTCTCCCGTTCCGTGTTCCTCAACCACGGGGCAGTTGCTGGGCTCTCCACGTCTGCCCCTTTGCCTTATCTCGTTCAGGGTCCTCCTGCTCTGCCCCACGGCCGGGGTGATCCTTGCCCTCCCTGTGGGGACCAGAACTAGCTACGTGCTCTGCCTGGTATGTTCCTGCCCCCCCCCCCCCCCCATTTTCACGAAAGGCCACCTGGGC
>NW_015174316.1:225791-240703 GCF_001447785.1 Gekko japonicus | reverse complement strand
GGCCCGGGCCCCCCCCCCCCCCCCGCCCCGTTACAGCCTGGGGGCATGATATAGTGTTGAGCTGGCCAGGTCTCTTCCCATTTTCCCGTTAAGACCACTGAGATCCTGTTGAGGAGGATTCTTCTGCTACCTTTCCTGAATTCATGTTTGCAAAGACACCGCGGAGGTGACCAGTGAGTGCAGCTGTGGAAGAAACCAGCCATCCAGTCACTGACTTGAGATCACTGCATCTGGGACCACACCCCTCTCCAGCCCTCAGAGAAGCAGGGTCTGACTAAATACAGAAAGGGGTGGGGTGGGGTGGGAAACTATTCAGGGTCAAGATCTATATTTTCATTCCAAATAAAAGTCTTTATAAAGCCACAGCTCTCTGCAAGTGTCTGTTGTCCCCTCCCCAAATGTAGTTCTGGAGGTGGGTTGGGGTAAAGTTTCTTCAAATGCATTAGCCTCCAGCAAGCTGTTTTATGGTGGTTGTGCTGATATTAGTAACTGCCAGGCAAACCGAGCCCTCTGCTGGAGCACAGGAGTCATGAGACATGAGTACCCTGCTGGGATCAGACCAGTGGTCCACCTAGTCCACTCTCCGTGACCAACCAGTTATCCTGGGGGGCCAACAGGGCATGGAGACAGACCTTTTCCTGCGATCGGCACGAGCATTCAGAATTTTGCTGCTTCTGATTGGAGGTTCCTTTTAACCACCAGGCCTAATAGCCACGGAAAGACCTGTCCTCCATGAATCGGTCTGTCCCCCTTTTAAAGCTGGTGACCATCACTACATCCTCTGGCAGCGAACTCCACACTTTAATGAAATGTTAAGTATTTTCTTTTATCTGACTTGAATCTACTGCCCATCAACTTCATTAGATGCCCTTGAATTCTAGTATTTTGGGAGAGAGAAAATTCTCTGTGCACACTCTCTACCCTAGGTGTGATTTAGTGACCTTCTGTCATGTTCCCCACCACCACCACCACCGTTGTCTTTTTTTCCAAACCAAAAAGTACCAGACTCTGCGACCACCGAATCACCTTGGTTGCCCTCTTCTGTATTTTTTCCAGCACTGCAGTGTCCTTTTGAGATACCAGAACTGCACACAGTATTCTAGATGAGTCTGCATCATAGATCTATACGTGGAGATTATAATACTGGCTGCTTTATTTTCAGTTCCTTTCCTAATAATCCCCAGGGTGGAGTTTGCCTGTTCTTTTTTTTCCACCGCTGCAGCACGCTGGTCTGACGTTTTCATGGCACTGTCCACTGTGATCCCGAGGTCTTTCCCTCTCCGTCAACTACTTCAGACATCATTTTTTGCTCCAGTGTGCATCACCTTACACTTGCCAACAGTAAAATCTGTCACCTCGCCCACTCGCCTCTTCCTCATAGTACTTAATGGACATCATCCTCTGCACGGGGCTAAGGCGTCATAGGCTCCTCACAACTCCGTGGATTCACTAGCCAAGGTCTAGAGACCCTCGTGGAAACTGTTGGTGCCAGCAGATTATTCCTCTGAGCTGTTCTACATCTACTACCAAATTTGTGTGCCTGTTCTGTGCATGTGTGTAAGTTCAGCTCTGCCTTCTTCATTTGGAAATCTGCAGCTGCCACCCTTCCGTTCAAGATGCTCTGTATCAAGAGGGTGGTGGGCAGGGTCAACATGCTGATGGCCACCTGGCTCAGCTGCCTTCCTAGTCCTGGGCCCAGTGCATCTTATGTAAGGGAAGCACTGACTGTAGCTGACTATTTCTTTTCTCCAGCAGAGAAGTGAGCCGGTTCTTTGTGTGGGAGGACGACAGGTGCACGGCTCTTCCTGTTCTCAGCTGGAGCCACAGAGGCAGTTCTAGGGCTGGCAGGAAGCCTGCGGTTGGTACCGAGCTGAGACCGCTCTGCTGCCTGAGCCGACAGGAAACAGAGTCTTGTATCACAGGTTAGGAACACTGACCATCACTCTGTGGACGTGGATTCCTGACAGAGACATAGTCTTTCTCAAGGTAATAGATGACTGATACAACACTAACTTTAAGAGTTGAATCCACCCTAGAATAACCACAGTCAGGATATATTTAGATAAAGGACAGAGTAATGTGTGCATGCAGCTTCACTTTGTAACCTAGCTTGAGCTGTTGCCATCCAGAGTATGTGTGTGTGTGTGTACAATCACTTCTGAACAAATTTCATATTATTTTGAATGCTGAAGGTTTGTTCTCTGTAACCACAATAAGCCCAAATCAAACACGTTACTAAAAAAGAGTGTGAGGGGAAGGCAGGATGTTTGTCAATAAACTGCTAAATCCCCAGGAGTGTGCAAATATGGTAAGCTATCCCTGCAAAGCTGGTCAGAGCAAAAGCAGGAGATGTGGGCATTAAGTGGAGCCTGTAAATGCAGCCCAGATGGAGTGCCAGCCCTCTTAATGGGAAACACTCTGATCGACAAACTGACACCCAGTGAGCAGAAAGGAACACCCTTGGCTCAGCCTGGTGGGCACGTGAGAGCGGGATGCTGCCAGGCAGAACCCCAGGACAGCCGCTGAGTGTCTCGACCTCGTGGAGGGCCGGAGGGGAGCATTCCGTAAGGAATTCTATTTACATTCAGCTCGGTCACTGCTGTGTGGCCTGCTTGCTCCTACAGTTGCATCACTGTGGCAATCCAAAGTACTACTACAACTTGACTTTCTAAAAATACTACCTCAGTTGCAGTGGCTATCCTTTCAATACTAGGATCATAGTCTATGAATTCAGATGAAGGATTTTTAAAAGATCCCATATGAATCTGCTATTTCATGTTAAAAGGACAATGACGGCAAGCATCGACTGATGGGGCACATTTTAATACTGTCCTCTAGTGAGGTATCTAAGCAGAATCGGAAATAGTTTTGCTTTAATAATGGAGTTTTATCCTGAACAACTGCTACCTCCCCAGGCGCCTTCCCTGTAACAATACGTGACCTAGGACTAGCTCAGGTTTATGTACTACACTTGTAAATCAAGTGACATTAAGGAAGTTCCACTGTGCTGCCCTACCTGAAACAGGGAGATGGGCAATACTGCTACAAACTTTGCATATGGCAGCAAGTGAAACTTTGCAGCTTCTTCACCTTCCCTCAACATGTGTGTGTGTGCTCACATGTGCATACACAGGAAGTGCTCCTCCACCCCGCTTTCCACAAGGCTGCTGCTCGCAAAGTCTCACTTATCTAAAGGTTCTATGCAGAACAACCAACTGAAGACGCCCCTGTGTGATTCAGAATGGTAAGTTATCTGGCCAGGTCTGGTAAGGGTGGAGAGGGAGATGGATTTGAAGAGGAGTCAAATCCAGCCAGGGTGGCGCTGGGGGTAATGGAGGCAGAGACTTCCGTGTGGTATGGTGAGCAGCTCAAGCTCTGCCCCTGAATAACCTGTAACATTCTGAGGGATGAGATGCAAGCGGACAAATATTTGATGGGAGAGATTTGCTGACCTGAGGGCTGGGAAGAGTCCTGTCTGGCTTTTGCAACTGGGAGAGAAAACACAGCATCTCACGGATGCTACTAAGTTAACCTCTATTGGGCAAACTGCGCAAAATTCCAGAACCCCAACTCCAGATGGCCTGAGACCTCATTTGACATACATGGGGGGTGGGGGGGAGGAACTGAAAAAGTTGTCCCTCTGTGTGTGTGTGTGTGTGTGACTGCAGGAGGACCAGTATCCTCGCTATGCATATATCCACCAGCCAACGTTCGGTACGGGTGTGGGGGAACAAGTGCTCAGGAAATGTCTCCGCGAGCTTTGTAACCTTTGCTTAGATTGCAAGCTAGAACTGTATTATATTTACTCTTGTGCTGTGTATTGTAGTAACAAAGTTTATTTAGTTAAGACACACTGCCTTGATTCCTAACCCCACATCCAGATTACTTGCCACATGCTACTATGCACCCCTGTGTGGCAGTAACTTGAGCTGGCTGCCAGAAGTAGCGGGAAGCCAAAAGAAAGTAAAACCCAAGACTACCAAAGGAGAATTCCAAACAGGAGATTAAGAAAGGTGCCTCGAGCACGGCTTTAAGTCAGTGAGAGAATCACAGCACTGTTTTCTGCTACAACCGAACTCCTCTACTTGTTAAACTTTTGTTTTAAGTAAGATCTCCTAGGCTTTCTCTTTTCCTAACCATAGTAGAGAAGGTTCAAGTATGGTCGCAGTGGGAGACAAAGGGACAGATGTCCAAGATACATGCATGCCCCACCTTGATTGGTCAAGCACCTCCACGCCACACAACATCCTGGCTCCAGAAAAAATGCAGACATCCTTATAGTGGAATCCTATTGCTCTAGCAATTGTTCAGGAAAACACTGGAGGGGAAAGTGCTACACCTTCTAAAGTAGGAAGGCATACTATGGAAAATTTTAAAATGAGAACATTTTAGAAGCACCTGGAGGCATCACATTCTCTTCAGCCCAGTACGCAAGATTTCTAGTAACAGCAAGCAGTTGGGTGCTGTAGAACTAGGCACTGTATCTTTTAACTGCTTATAGGACTTTGTTCAAATTTATTTCCCCTTCATTGAGGGAGGGGAATAATTCAGGCTGTGCCGATTCTCTATTGCCTGTCAATACTAATTGAAACTAGGGTGCTTCGTGAAGGGCACTGAGGTGCTGAGAGTCCTGCCCAGCTACCACAACAGAGCAAGGAGGAAAGCTACACTTCTGTTTTCCTGGGACAACTTTGGGGCATTTCTGCTCTATTTCCCCCCCCCCCCATTTAAAAAGATCTTTCTACTGATAGATACACCCGCCATGCCTGACAGAGTTGCTCATACATCCTGCAGCAGAGGGCCCAGCAGGGCCTGTAGTTGTTATTATAGTTAACTGAAGGGGAAGGAAAGGCTATAGGAAGTGGGCTAGTAAGAAAACAATTGCCTTTACCCGTGCTCAGCAACACAGAGGAACCCACCCACCCACCCACCCACTGCTCTAGAGGAAATGTTCCTCTGTGTGTGCTGCAGAAACAAGCACAAGGCTAGCACCAAAAACTAGTTGTAGTTAAAACATTACAGCTATGGAAATATTTTCGGCTGTTTTTACTCACACACAAAGCAGAACTGCACTGCCCGTGTAGAATAGGAATTGTAATTTTAACTCACCGTAGTGCTGATGTAAGCAGTCTAAAAACACACTAGAACCAAGATGCCTTTCTGCATAAGTCTTTTCCTTTGCCTGCTTTCCTCTGCCTGTCATTATAACAGCATCACTACTTTTGGCGCAATACTCTAAGCCAGGGGTTCCACCGAGTGTTTTCAGAAAATGGGCAGGATGTTTCCCCAGCAGGGCACGGCTGTGCAGGTTTTTAAAAAAATCACTCCAGCAACAGCTACCATAACAGCACAAGGATCTTTACGGCATTAATATATGTGTACGCAAGAAAACATTCTTAAACTATATGTTCATTTTATAAGGCTGTTATAAAAGGCCAGCTTTTGCCTGAAAATATTGAAGAGTTACTATTTGAATTAGGTATAACTCACTCTCAGACATTTTGTGGTTGGCTTTGTGTCTGCAAGCAGCCATTTTCTAGTTGGCTCTGCCTCGTGAGGCAGCCATTTTGTTGTTGCACCCTCCCCCCCCCCGCATCAGAAGTCCAAAGATGCCCTCAGGCTCGAAAAGACTGGGGACTCGTGCTCTAAGCTTTCATGTCACAACAGAATACTTGCCCACAGGAGGCTATCAACTAGTTGCAAGGTCTGGGCCGAGGCTGGGTGTGTGGGTGGGGTAGCCTTACTCATCGGGGAGGATTTCTCCTTCAAACCACTCCCCGTCCCAAACGTCTCCAGCCTTGGCTGTGTAGGCCGGATGTGGGATGCTGAGGTGAACTTGGCCACCTGTCCGCCTGGTGCGCACCAGCTGACAGCCTGCCGGGGCTCTTGGAGGCCGTGGCCGGGTGGGCCTTGGAATTTCCAAGACTTTTAATTTTGGGGGGACTTCAACGTCCACGTCGATGAGGCTGTGACCTCCAGTCAGGCATCAGATCTGGAGCCTTCCATGGCAGCACTGGGGTTCACCCAGTTTGAATCATGCCCCACACTTCAAGCGGACCGCGCGTTGGATTTGATTGTTGGCATGGGGATGGAGGTGGATCTGACTTCAAGGGAGGATGGGCCATGGTCTGACCACCTGGTTCTGGAGGCCTGGCTGGGTGTTCCCTGCAGAGGCTAATGGATCCTCCAAGTGGTTTCCAGAATGCTCTGCGGGATCCAAGGCCTCCCGGAGCCTCGCTAGATGAGCTGGCAGAGGACTGAAGCCGTCAATGAGGCTGCCCCCCAATGCCCCCTGCCCTCTCCCATCGGACCATCCCCCTGGCAGACCAAAGATCTCAGGGGGATGGAACAAGAACTCAGATGGCCTGAGTGCGTTTGGCGGAGGGTTCAAGGCAAGGATACAAGAACATCTTATAGGATGCTTATGAAGTCCTATGAGGTGGCAGTGAAAGCGGCAAAGAAGACATTTTTCTCCGCTTCCATTGCATCTGCTAGCTCACACCCAGGACAATTGTTTAGAGTGATTCAGTCTTTGATATCCCTGACAAAAGGGAATCAAAATAAGAGGGATTTGGGCATTAGCTGCGAGGCATTTGCGAGCTCCTTTGCAGATAAAGTTCTGTCGCTCAGCCGCGACCTGCCTGCCAATACTGATACAGTAAGTGAACTGGAGGCCCCTTGGCCGCCTTTGGATTCAGTTTTTGATACCTTCAACCTGCTCTCTGATGCTGATGTTGACAGAATCCTGAGTGCTGCCAGACCAACAACGTTCCTCCTTGATCTGTGCCCCTTGTGGCTGGTAAAAGCCAGCGATGAGAGGATACGAGGTTCCTCGATGGGTATTATCAACATGTCCCTGGCAACAGGGCCCTACCTGGAGGGTCTTAAGGAGGCCGTGGCTGTACTGCTCTTGAAAAAATCCTGCCAATTACCCAGGAACAATACATTCGAAATTGGGTGGTAAGGTAATTGAGAGTGGTAGCTGAATAGCTTCAGGGTTTTCTGGATGACACATCAGCACAACAGCCATTCCAATCAGGTTTCCACCCTGGCTATGGGACGGAGACGGTGTTGGTTGCCTTAGCAGACGATATCTGCAGACAGATGGATCAAGGCGGTCGGCACTGCTATTGTTACTAGATCTTATGGCAGCGCTTCACACGGTCAGTTATGATCTTCTGACCCACCGCCTTGCCGACGTAGGAGTTCGGGGGCTAGCCCTTCAATGGCTTACCTCTTTTCTCCATGGTTGGGGACAGAGGGTGGCACTGGGTGAGAATGTGTCCTCCAGATACGGGGTATAAATTCAATCTCTTCTTCTTTTTCTTCACATGTGGGGTCCCTCAGGGGGCACTTCTCTCCCCAGTATTGTTCAACAGCTATATGTGCCCCCTCGCCCAACTGATGCGGAGTTTCAGGCTAGGGTGTCACCAGTACACTGACGACACCCCAGCCACCCGGATTCCACCAGGGGTTTGGAGGCTGTGGCTGGGTGGTTGAAACAGAGCAGGCTGAAACTGAATTCAGTTAAGACGGGGGTTCCGTGGCTGGGGAAGGGGGCTTCAGGGTCAGGGCGCAGTTTACCTGCCCCTGACAGAGTGCCACTAACACCGGCACAATCCCTCAGGAGGCTGGGAGTGATCTTGGGTGACTCCTTGAATACGGAGGCCCAGATCATGCAGATCGCCAAACGGGCCTTTTCCCATCCGCAACAGGTTCGGCAACGGGCCCCCTTCCTGTCACGCCCAGACCTCGCCACGGTAATCCATGCCACAGCCACCACCAGGCTAAACTGCCGCAACTTACTTTATGCTGGCCTGCCCTAGAGACTGATCCCGAACACGGCGGTGCGAGTCCTGATGGGAACATTACGGACAGGACATATCCATCCAGTGCTGCGTCAGCTACACTGGCTTCCAGTGGAAAACCGAGTGACGTTCAAGATTTTGGTTTCGACCTATAAGGCCTTGAGCAGTCAGAGACCAACGTATGTACGGAACCATCTCCTCTGTTATGTCCCTGGAAGGGCGTTGCGCTACTCGGATAACAACACGCGGGGGATCCCCGGGCCCCAAGGACATCCGGCGGTCCTCGACCAGGGCCAGGGCCAGGGCCTTCTCAGTCCTGGCCCCAACCGGGTGGAACTGTCTGCCAAACAACACCAGGGCCCTGCTGCGGGACCTCGTGCGGTTCTCGCAGGGCCCGCAAGGCAGAGATGTTCCGCCAGGCTTTTGGTTGAGGGCAGCGACTGTTTCCACCTCGGCTGGCCCCCTCCTCAGCTCCCCATCCTCGTTCTGACCCCTTCCCCCCTGCCCAGAAAACAGGCAGCAGAGCCTGTAAGGGGGGGGGGGGATTACCTCTAAGATACGATTCGCCATCTGTTTTTCAATGTAACTTCATATGTTCGATTGTTTCATTTGTTGACTGTTTTTAATTCTATGTACATCGCCCAGAGCCCTGCAACAGCACGGATGGGGCAATTCATAAATTAATGATGATGATGATGATGATGATGATAATACAAAGTACTGTGAACAAGCCAATCTAACAGACAGCCATCATCAGCTCCCGATTTCTCCTTCCACAATCCTTGGCAGCCCTGGCCAGATGGGCAACCAAGAGAAGCCCTCTACTTCACTGCAAACGAGGCTGAAAGTAGAGCACCTAGTGACTCCCAGAATGTAGGCCAGCAAACTGCTTTGCTTTAAGGTTACATCAATGTAAGCTTTCTTGGATTCCTATAAATAAAGGGAACCAGAGCTACAATTTAGATAGATTTAACCCCCAGCAGGAGTATGAAGTGGAGCTCACAACTTCCCTGAGCAAAGGCCTGCAAACTAACATCACACAGGCTGTTTTGCTGGACTCTTCTGTTCCTGAAGATGGGGGCAAATAAAATAGATTGCTGCTTGGGATGTGTTACAAGGGAGGTTCAAGTCTCCGACCTCACTGTGCCATCTAAATCCAACTGCTTCTATAATCACACCTACTGGAAGACATCACAAAATACCAGGGGAAAAAACCAGAGCTCCCGGGTGCTCATAAAGGCTAGAAGGGACTCCAATGAGGAGAAAAGCACAAAACAGCAAGTCTAGAAAACCGCTGCTTACATACAGCAGCAAATGTAGCAGGGACCAACTGAGAGCACGAGACCGTTATCGCATACGTATCTGGACAAGGGAAGAAAGGGCTTGTGACAACTCATGCAGCAGGATGCCGTTACGAGCGCTCCTTGCCTGCTAGTAGAGGAGGGGGAGGCAGGTGGGCTAGGAGCTAAAGTTCTGGCTTAGCCTACATGATCCCACAGAAGACAAATCTTGGCCTGCCGAATGTAGAGTCTACAGATCACAAGAGTGCTGATGGGTCTCTACAGCGACTGGTAGGCTTTTGACTTCCCTTCCCTTTTGGGCCCTTAGAAGCTCACTGAGTGGCAGAAAACACATATTTCTTATTTTTTAGAGGCAAGGGCTAAAAGGACTGAGACAAACCTTGCAATTGCTAGAGTGATCTTGGGACCCTTATCACTGAGCAAAAGAGCCCCGGGGGGGTTTCCGTAGGGGGGCGACTGGTTGAATAAAGGCGCAATACAGTAATCCCTCATAATCGCAAACAATCTTCATTCCAGCAGGGCATGAAAGGATGTATCAATCCTGTTAAGGCCACAAGGGTGTGCTTTTAACTGTTTAGAGGAAAAAAGCAAAATGATACCCGTTAGAATGGATTCATGAGAACAAATCTTGGCCACACTGATGGTCAGCAGGTGCCAAATTAATCAGCTACAGCCCAGGCATGGGCTGGTTAGAGTTTACAGAAAATGTGCTGATCTTATGACAAGCACAGCTTCTAGCCCAATGGGAGTTTCCCTCAGTTTCCCACCACAAACTTTCCTGTTTTAACAGGGAGGGTGGGGTATAAATCGAATAAATAAATAAGGATTATCTTCCTGAGACCCTGGAGAGCCGCTACCAGAGCAGACAATACTGACCGTGACTCAGTGCAAAGGTCTCTGTACAAACCCCTCTGGCCAGCGGGCAAGAGAATGTAGGGCTCATTCAAGCTCTGCCTCTAGCCAAAGCAGCATGAAAAGGCCATGAGGAAAAGCACAAAATGCTTCAGGGGACCCTGGGGAAACTCATCTCCCTGTTAGTGGACTGGCAAATACCAGTACAGGCAGAAGCCTTTCACAATGACAATTCCTCCCTCCAAAAACCATTAAGGCGTAGGCTTTGATTCCATAAAGGGTACAGAAGCCCCACAGAGTGGGGCAGGGGGCTCAGAACTGGGAATCGCAATAGTTTATTTTTAAAAGAGCATGTTTCTAGCATATCTTCACAGCCATTGTGTCTAAAAAGCAAGCAGACAGAGCCTGCCGAATTCGCAGCAGCCAAGAGAGTGGCTCAACGAGATTCCCAGCAGCCCAAGGTGGGGCTTCAGGATCTGGCACAGCTCCTCACGTCTCCCCCAAACTAACAAAACCACAATAAATTATACAAAACATACATGCAGTTTTTCTTAATTTGCATAATGTATACAGCTCACACCATTAAGCTTTCCTTGGCACACAGTTTTCTTTTTGACACAGAATGCACCCTGCCCTGAGTATCACGGGGATAAAGCCTTATTGCGGGATATGACCACAGTGATGGAGCTGTACTAAAGCCACCATTTCTGTCACACCTTTGAATAACTGCAAACAGGAAAGAGCGGGTGGTCTATAAATCCACAGGAAGGCTACCAGGCTTCTATTATCACGTCTACTGCAGCATCCAACAAAAGCCTGAAAATTACTAACAGTTAGGAATGCAATTCCTTCTTTTTATGGTGCCAGCCTTCCTAGCTACACTAAATAATGTTAAGATGCACATTTCTGGTCAACATTCAAAAACGAAGGTGCTTTTAGCAGTCATAAAGCCTTGCAATTTCCTACAGCTCCCCATGTTCTCCATCTATACCCTTTCCCCTATCAACAGTCTCTAGAAGAATCCAATTAACACTGCATAATTAGGAGTTAAGTGCATAATTCAAAGATCCACACAGTTGTAACCTCTCCAGAGGTCGAAGCAAAATAGCTAGAACTGCGCGCTAGCACACTGGCCTCCCAGAGACAGTGACTCATCTTGGCTCCCTTCTTCCTGCAGAGTCTCCAGTTCCCCCGTGCTCTCTCTGCGCTGCTCCTGCTGTTTCCGGTTTTTCTGGAGAACTCCAAAGCTGCAGAGGAAGGAGGCAGCGGCCATTCTGATTCTACCACCGTGAGCCTTCTCTTCTGTCTGCTGCTGCTGCTCCTCCTGTTACTGTTCTTAGCTTGGCGTAGACTGAGCCGTGATTCGCAAGGGAGGTACCATCCCCGACGTCTGATAGGAGTCTTGATCCACCAATGGCAAGCATTCAGGGGGGAGCTGCCTCCCGAGGAGCTGCCCCAGGGCTACCAGGAGGATGAGGAGCAAAGAGTGGAAGAGCTTGAGGAGCCAGAGCAGCAGGAGGACATGGCAGCAGAGAAGCAACAGCAGAAGGACAAGCAGGAGGAGGAGGAGGAGCAGCAGCAGCAAAGGCAGGAAGAGCTCAATAAGAGCATCCACTCTGAGCCACCTGAAGAGGCTGAGCCACAGCAGCCTTCCAAGGAAGAGGGCACAAAGGCAGCAGAGGGCAGTGCCGAGGCCTTACTTAGTGATCTACATTCCTTCTCTGGGACAGCAGCCTGGGAGGACAGTGGCAAGCATTTCCACATCACCACCCTCTAGAAGTATCACAGCCAGACTGTCCACAAGGCCCACTATGGACTGAAGGAGTGTTGGGCGGCGGCGGCAATGGCGGCAGCACCACTGATGACTTCCGTGGATGGAACCACGTGGAGACCCTTGCCCATGGCAGAGGCTCATAACTCTACCAGCTCCCCTCTTTGTAACTGTACCACTTCATTTGCTTGCTCTCACCAGCCTCAAAAGTGGCAGCTCCTTTTGAAAATGTACCTTCCGTGTGATAATAAAGCAGAAGGAACCTGTCTGCACAGGGGTTGCTGGATCTCGTGCTATAACAACTGCACTTAGCATTGACTGAGGTCTTTGTGAGGGTTCAAAGCCCTTCCTATATCTATCAGAGCACTCGTGCCAATGCCATCTATTAGGCCTCTTAACAAGCACCCATTCTGAGCATGCGTCTAGCCAAAATGATTTGGTTGGCAATACCTGGGATTCATTCACAGCCCAGAATATAGAGAGATGAGACGCCAGGTGGGTCGTTGGAGAGGACCTTGCTTGTACTGCCCATCCGGCACACGTCAAGTGGGGAGGGGCAACAGCTCTCTTTGGCCCCTGGTGTCTTCTGGGGAAAGGAGACGGATAAAGACCCATGAAGAGGGCGAGTTCCTTTCCAGGCACCAGTGGCAAAGGGGCTCATTCCCTTGCCTGCTAAATGCCAAACCTCTGACACAGACACAGCAGCAGTGAGGGAATCCAGCCCCCAGCCCCCCAACTGCGATCCCCTGGCAAAGCCCTTCGGGTCCCAACGCACACTGCTAGAGGGGGGCAGGCATACCCAGCTGTGGGCAGCTGCCTTGCGACGGGCCCTTTCTGCACCCCAAGCTTTGTCCACTCCCATCATGATTCATGATACAGGCTGAATCGAAAGCACCTCATGTAAAGATCGTTCCCCACCACAGGGAAACAGCAGCAGCACCACAGGCCTTTGCAGCTGGGAGGGGAGGAAGGCCCTTGCAAGAGGAAGACCACGTGCTCCTCGCCTGGGCTCAAAGGGCCCTGTGGGCCAGCTCTACTCCCTGCCCAGCTCCGCCCAGCCAGCAGAGAGCAGTGCCCCCTGGGGAGGCAGGCAGACAGGCAGGCAGCCCAGTTACTTCCTGATTGGCCCAGCTACCGTGCCCTCCCCCGACCTCCCTTTTGCTTCTGCTTCTTGGTGCCTGATGGTGTCTTGATGGGCAGGGAGGCAGTGACCTCTGGCACAGGCACGAGGGGAGGGGATGGCAGCTCCATCATTTCCACAGTTGTGCTTGGTCTGAAGGCCTCAAAGGGTGAAAACTTCACTGGGCTGCAAAACAGGAGGCTGAGTTCAGGCGACGTTATCCTGCTCTGCCCGACCTCCCAAAGCCTCCCCAGGATCCTTTTGGCTCGAAGGCCCCAGCAGAACAGTCTTCAGCACGAGAGACCCACGGGAAGGGGACACCGAAAGCAGCATTGCTCCTGATGTGCAGGGCCCCAGTTCTCTCTCCTCCCCCCAAAGCAATGCAGTCATGGCTCCGGGCTCACCCTCACGCCAGCATTACCTGACAGGTGTGTGGGGGCTGCTGTTGAGACGACGTGGCGATCGCAGCTTGGGCTGGAAGGAAAAGCCTTCCTTGATGCTCTCCAACACCGATGGGGCCACGTAAGTGAATCCCTGCAGGAAAAGCACACGGTCAACCCCGCCGTGATGCCGGCTTGGGGTCTGGATTCAGGCTTTGCCCTGTCCTGTCAGAGGCAGCACTAATACGGCCACTCTTCCGAGTAACCACAGGAGGGCTCTGCCACCCACATCCCCTGGCACCAAGGCTCCGCTGGGCACCCCTTACCAAGAAGGCCTGGTTGGCACTCTCGCTGAGGGAGCCATCGTCAGGACTATCCACCGGCGTCTGGCGAGTGAAGCGGGTGTCAAACTGGCTGACATCGTCCTCAGATTGCTGTAGGTGGTAACAGGAGGGGGAGCTCACTGCGCTGTGATAAAAAAGGCCCGGCAGTAGTTTCACAGCATGGGGACATCATACACATCTCTCTACTGTTGATTAGGTGCACTTTAATGGGAAGCACATGAGAGACAAACCCTCTTTGAGCCAAACTCCAAGGACTGCCCTGGAGACCTGTGACTCCATCGCCAAAGCTGTAATTTTTCTTCAAAAGCATCTCTGTGAGGCTTCTTCTTCCTCCTCCTGAATACAGCATTCCTGAGGTATGATTAGTCCCGGAAAGGAAAATGACACATTTCCGGTCTGTTTTCTCTGCAGCAGCTACAGTAATGTGTATGCATTTTCTATTTGGGAAATGGCACAAGGGGGGAAGGGTCAACCCCCCTACTGCCAGCTCAGCCATGTCAACTAAAATTAGGCCTCGCTATAATTGTTTTTAGATAAAATTAAAGACACCTGGAGATTTGAACACAGATCTCCAGCACCCCAGTTTAGAAGGCTCTCCTGAGTAACATACACAAGATCAACTGACATGGATTAGTTACCACTTAATAGACCCAGCTGAGCTCTGAGCAGGAGCAGGAGGCAGAGGTGCTAGAGAGTGAGTGTTTTTTTACTTGCTTTCAGCTGAGGGGATTTCAGCTGAGGATATTGTACGGGAGAACTGGTCTGGGACTGGTCTGGGAGGGTGTGAAAGTGCTTAGAGTTGTTGCAGAGTCCTGGCTGCTTGAGAGAGGGAGAGGAAGGGGCACTGTTTGACTGTGATTGACTGTACTTTAGTATTTAAGAAACCACCTTGACAGAGGCACGAGCCTCTGGCACGAGCTGAAGCCTAGGGACTCTTAGCCTAGGGGCTCTGTGAGATGCCCAAGAAGAGCCAGAAAGCGAAGGCCCTAGGCTTTTTGTCTTCCCCGTAAAGTAATTTGACTTCGACAAGAAAACCCACATAAATACAAAAGGGTTTTAAAAGGGGGATTATATTTACTTATTTTAAAAAGAATTATGAAGCCAGAATGCCAGCAGGGGGTTGGGGGCTATCCAGTGTTTTGCACGGAGTGTCACATGTATGACTATCTGCCCACTGGACAGAAGTCTTGGGTGTGTGCTCGGTGCAAGGAGCTCCTGGTTCTCAGGGAATGTGTGTGCTCCCTTGAGGCCAAGGTGGCTGACCTGGAGATGCAGAGACAGTCAGGCGCACAGAAAAGACTCTCGAGGACTTGTTAGATATGTCCCACTCTGGATC
>NW_015174316.1:219307-222973 GCF_001447785.1 Gekko japonicus | reverse complement strand
GAAAACAGATCAGCCAATATCATAATGCCCCTATATAAATCAATGGTGCGACCTCATTTGGAATACTGTGTGCAATTCTGGTCACCACACCTTAAAAAGGATATTATAGCTTTGGAAAAAGTGCAGAAAAGGGCAACTCGAATGATAAAAGGGTTGGAACACTTTCCCTATGAGGAAAGGTTAAGGCGCTTAGGGCTCTTCCGCTTGGAGAAATGATGACTGAGGGGTGACATGATTGAGGTTTATAAGATTATGCATGGGAAAGAGCAGGTAGAGAAAGAGGTACTTTTCTCCCTTTCTCAAAATACAAGAACTCGTGGGCACTCCATGAAATTGCTGAGCGGTTGGTTTAGAACGGATAAGAGGAAGTACTTCTTCACCCAAAGAGTGATTAACACTTGGAATTCACTGCCACATGAAGTGCTGGCGGCTACAAGCATGAACGGCTTCAAAAGGGAATTAGATAAGCATATGGAGCAGAGGTCCATCAGTGGCTATTAGCCACAAGGTATAGATAGGGACTCTGGGGCAAGTGATGCTCTGTCATCTTGGTGCTTGGGGGGGGTCAACAGTGGGAGGGCTTCTAATGTCCTGGCCCCACTGGTGGACCTCCTGATGGCACTGGTATTTCTGGCCACTGTGTGATACAGAGTGTTGGACTGGATGGGCCTTTGGCCTGATCCAACATTGGCATCTCTTATGTTCTTATGTTCTTATCCTTTTAGTCACCCTGTTTTTATCACAGTCAATGTGGTCAACCATTCCCCAACAATCCCCTACCAGAGGGGGCCGGAAGGGTGGGTCAACTCTCCTGGCCAGCAGGTCATCCCAGTTGATGTGTCGAAAGAACGGGTGCCTCTGAGAGGAGAAGATTAAAAAGTTAGTGCTACCCAGAACTTCCTGGAGTTCCTAAAATACGCGCGCACAGATCGTAACTCCACTTGCATATCTATGCTCTCTAATTCCTGCAAGACTGTGGATGTATTTTAGTCTGTGTGGGAAAATCACACTGCAGAGGATTTTTTAAAAACAGGATTACAGTAGAAACCCTTCCATGACTTCCCTTGTCCTACTGTGCTACTTGGCAAGTATGACAACAAGAAAGAAGAAAGACTGCTGTGCTAACCGATGCTACCATCATTACACTTCTAACTGGAATATCACGCAGAAAGGCTGGTTCCTCGAAATCCTCTAACCGCAGCTCTTTTACCTTGGTGACAAATTCTAGTCAAAGCAAACTCCCTTTATGTACAGAATCAGGGCCAGGCTGTATATTGTAGAAAATGCACAGGGTACAGCCCTCCATGGACGGCATGGCTTCAGGGACAGGGACTCACATGTCTGAGTTAGGGTTAGGGTCCCAGGTAAAAAACCCTCTTTTCCCATAGAAACCAAGCATGTCCTGATAGGATCCTTCTGCCTGGCAGGGATTTCTTTTCTTTTCTTTTTTTAACATGGGAAAAGAACGCACACGGCCCTCCACCGGTATCTGGAAACCTTCCGGAGGACCTCGCCAAGTGTTTCTTCTGGGTGTGCAGCTCAGCTTTCAGTGGCCTCAGACTAGATGGGAGATCCCAGCAGCAGCAGCACACCCTGTTTTGTCTAGGAATAAGCTGCTGCTTAATTCTTGTAAAGCATATCTGGAAAAGCTACACACCATAATAAAAGTCAACAGTGAATGACTTTCTTTCAGGTTTACTTCTCCCCTGAGCAGTAAAGAATGTAAACAACTTCTTCACCAAGCCTCCTGCCCTCCCAAAGCCAGGTATGACGCACCCACAAGTGAGTTACTAGGTATCAGCGATACAGTACTCTATGAACTAGGAAGAAGAGTCTTGGTGGAGGCAGACAGGATCCAGGACATTAGCTGGACATAATCTCCACATATAATTAAATATTATATGATGCAGAAGTCTAAATTGTGCAACCAAATTAAAGAATAAATGCAAATATTTATCATTTTGCATAAACCATTCTGCTTCCAAGTTACCAGGAAGCAAAGAACTTTGCAAAGCACGGAACACCCATCCATCAGAAATCCTGTTTTGAGGACAGGTCTTCTCATCCCTAATTGAGTTCCTGAGATTTCACTAGGTGTTCTCCTCACTAGAGATGTGAAGGCCTGGAAAAAAACCGGAAAAATTCGGGGGGGAAACCTTTTTCCCCGTTTTTCCCTGAAGCCTTTTTTGTTTTTTTCCGAAAAATTGAAAAAGACAAAAAATTGATTATGGATTGTTTTATTTTAACATGATGAATAAAATATTTTAAGACAAGGTGTTCAAATATTTTCCAAATCATTTTTAATATATATATGGTATCAGATTGATCTAATTTCTGTGCATTGAGGACAAGCAAGTCCTAGGTTACAACCTGAACTCTCCAATGCAAGAACAAGATGCATTTCTTCCTTTAGGAGGTGCTATTGACACAAGAAAAGAAAAAGGGTTTCAGTTTTGTTTTTGCATGTGGGTGGGTATACTGGCACTCAAACTTCACTGGGCCTCAAAGCACTGGAAGAAAATACAGAGCAACAAAAAGGACCTGAAAGTATATACTTAATTTTAAAAGGTAAGAGTTTTCATTTATCTGATTCCAGAAAACTAAATCATTTAGCTACATTAGTTTATCTTTATAACCTTTGTGTAAAAAATAATTTAATGACTACTAATCTGGTTCTTTACTTCCCTCCATCCACCTACAATAATTGTTTGGATACACTATATTTTTAATATGCTACTTGTGATAATTTCATGCCAAGTAAAATTGTCCATAGTCATATTTTATGTTCCTAAAGTAACAGAATGACTTTCAATCTGGAAAAGAAAAAAAAAGTGCTAATGTAGCTTTTTTTCCAAAAATTTCTGTTTTTTCCCAGGAAAAAACTGGGTTTTTTCCCGAGCTTCAAAATTTCCGGAAATTTTACATCTCTAGTCCTCACACAATTTAAAACTCATACTTGCAGCCACAAGGGCTAGGGCCCTCTGCCCAACGTGCCGCCCTGGACATGATACCCCTTGTGTAGCAAGATGCCTGCCCTGGAGTAAGCTGAGCCGTTGCCCCCTTCCCCCACCTTTACCTGCACATCTGCAGCATCACCAGGGCCACCCCCAATCCTCTGACTGGGATTTCTCTTGAGGAACTGGGGAGGGAAGACAACGCATGCAATAACAATCGTCTTGAGCACAGTGGGGGGGGAGGGGTCCACAGCCTTCGACCTCAGAGGTTTATGATGCCCTCCCTCCATGCACTGCTATGCATGCAGAGCTCATTGGCACCCCATGACTATAATAAACCTTTTCACTCAAAACAATGAACACAGGAACTCTAGAACAACAAAGGTTATCCAGAATGTCTATTAACAGCACTGCATCAACCAGTTAAGGGGGTCAGACTAGTCTCTGGGAGACCTGGATTCAAATCCCTGCCTGTGCCATGGAAGCTTACTGGGTGACCTTGGGCCAGTCACACTTTCTCAGCTTAACCTACCTCACAGGGTTGTGGTGAGGTTAACATGGAGGAGAGGAGAACATGGCAAGCCCCATTGGGGGGAAAGGTAGGATACAAACGGATTAAATAAAGTAGCCATCAATACTGGCTGCACACAACTTCACCGCAATGGTAAAGTCTCCGGGGGGGGGGGGGGGGGGGGGGGGGGAAAAAAAAAAC
>NW_015174316.1:205009-219275 GCF_001447785.1 Gekko japonicus | reverse complement strand
GGGGGGGGGAGAGGGGCGGGAATAAAACAAACATGGCCGTGACAGTCCACGCTGCAGGGTTCAACTCAGCCAACTGACCCGCCTCTACCTTCTTCAGCAGGTCACGGGCGTCGGGTGTCAAGTAGGGGGGTAGCACCAACTTTCCCTTGAGAATTCTGTCAATGGTCTTCTTGCGATTCTCGGCCGTAAAAGGAGGCTGCAAGAGAGGGACACAGGGCTCAGCAGGGACATCCAACCCGAGGAAGAGGCTGCCTGGAAACTGAAGCACCTGCGAGGGGTCAGGAAAGGAAAGGAACTGGGGGGCAGCAAACCAGGAAAGTGGGGGGAGGGGCCCACAAACATATGCTCTTGGCAGCAGAGTACAGCTCATGGGTTGCACGGAGCCCAGGGACAGTCAAGGAAGAAAATCCCGTGGGCTTTCCCAAACTCCATGTTGCCCTTCTTCAGCATATTTAGGTTCTGGATTCTGATATTCTCCAGTTTACAAAAGACTTCGGCTGAGTTGGCTCAGCAGAAATGGCAATCTGACGCAGGACCCGTCAGCCACGGAGAATCACTGGCCTATGAGTCCTTCTGCCCACTCCTGTCACAGGTTTCCACTTCTGCTACAGCTTCTCATTTCCACCCCCGTCCTTGCAAACCACGCAGGTGAGACTTGCCGATCCAGTGAGCATGTCATACATCAGGGCACCAAGGCTCCACCAGTCCACTGCCCGGTTGTGGCCGCTGCGCATCAGTATCTCTGGGGCCCTGACATATGGGGGAGATGGTAAGAAAGAGGAAGTCATGTTTGTTTCACAGATACCAGCGAACAGCTGCCTCTACAACAGAGGCCTAAGCCAGATGTGTGGATTTCCCAAAGTTGCTGAGGAGCCCCTGTCACTCACATGTACTCTATTGTGCCGCAGAAGGTGTGGGTGACAGCCCCGTCATGGATGGACTCCTTGCAAAGCCCAAAGTCTGTCAGTTTGATGTGCCCTGTGGAAGAGCAGAGCAGAGATCCAGTTCCATCTCTGGCTAGTAAGAAGCAGACTCATCCCAAAGAAACGCCCTTCCGCTTTTGCAGACTGGGACACTGTCTCATACCCTGGTGGCTCAACATGATGTTCTCAGGCTTGAGATCCCGGTAGATGATGCCACTGGAGTGCAGATGGCCCAAGGCCAGGGTGATCTCGCTCAGATAGAAACTGGAAAACAATGCAGAAGGGGGGGAGGGGGAGGAGGAGAAACAGATTCAATCAACATCACACAAACCACCCCACGTGGTTCAGAAGGTTCTTGACACCTCGCTCAGTCCCAGAAGCCAGAGAGCCAGCCAACAGAAGAAAGCCTGTTGCTTTTGTAAGAGAGGTATACAGGGGAGGGTGATTGGCAAGATTAATCCCTCTGTGGAAGTGGAAGAACTCAGCTAACAAGAGGACAGGGATAGATGGGATTTTCCTGGGAATAACACTGCTGTGCAGGCAAATCGGGTTTGCTCTCTCCTTGGGAAAGAACCATGGCAGGAGGACTCCTGGAATTTTAACCAGCGGGGACAGGACCATGCAGAAAAGCCACAACACATCCTTAACCAGAGGGTTACAATTCCTAAGTATATATCCTGAACCAAGTTCAACTGTCTGCTCTAAAATGCTTCAGCCACAGTATTTTAGCAATCCAGTGGTTTAAGCTTTTGAGTGCTTCACTCCCTCATGCCCGCCCACTTCCAGCCCCCTCAGTTCGAATGCTGTACAGAAGGAATCAGAATATGAAAAGCCACATGCATTTATGCGAGTTGGCAGCCCTCCCTGCCGGGGCCAGGGGAGGCATGGCAACATGCTCCTGTACACAAACACAATGCGCCTCTTTCACTGGTCAACAATGAGGGAAATGAGACTATTTGGAATGTTCACTATCTCCCCACCCCACCCCCGCCCAGGCTTGATAGTCGCTTTAGAAATTCTGCAGCCTCTACAATCTACACACACACACACTTTATGGATTTTAAAATAATAGCTTGTTACCATCACAATGCAGCTAGTCTGTGTAGATTCCATGTTTAACATTTCAAAAAGAAAAATTTAAATAAACACTAAAACACATTTTAAACACTACAGGGATGCTGTGCAGGCTGCTTTTCTATGGGCACATCTCACAGTGCTCCTGCAGCGTTGCTGACTGCCCTGCCCCTGGTCAGATGGCAATGCTGTGTCAGAGCCCCGCAGGATTACAGGCTAGTATAGATACTTGTGGGATCAACCTCTTTACAATGGTCTTTAAAGGACAGGACAAGGAACAAGAGACAGAAACATACTGATAAAAATCAGCAACACAATAAAGGCAAGTCAGGAGGCATCCTTAAAGACCACCTGCCTTGGGTACGTGAACTGCAGAATGGTCCCCCTTCCCTGAGATGCTGCTGATAGATCCAGCTAGACTAGATGGGCCACCAAGGCAACATCGGTTCAGCCCACGGCTCTGAAGCGAGACCCTCCTGCTGCGAGTTCTTCTCTGCAACACAATGCCTTTGCAAACTGCAACACAATGCCTCTGCAAACTGATCCACACCAGACTGCTTGCCAAGGAGATCCTTCCCTTCCTTCAGAGCCATTAAAGCATTTCCATGAAAGGGATCTGGCCAGTTTATCACGGCTTCATTCTTACAATGGATTTGCTGTGGGTTTTCAGGCCATCAATCAAGCCTCTTCTCACTCTTCTTTTACAAGCCAGACTCCTGGATTCAAGCTCCACTTAGAAAACAGCTGCAAATGACAGTGGGGGACCGGGTTGCCAGGAAATGCCGCCCAACTTATCCTCACCCACGGCTGCCTATCAGGAAGGATGGGACCCTCGTGGCTTGCAGCTGACTCCCCCCCTTCCATCCCCCCCCTCCAAGATCAGCACCCAAGAGAGCCAAGAGGAAGCCCCCCCAGCCCCCCCCCCCGATGCCAGGCACTGACCCGGCTGTGTCCTCCAGGAAGATGCCTTCTCGCTCCAGCTGCATGAAGAGCTCCCCACCTAGACAGCACACAGGGGAACGAGAAACCATAAGCTGACTCCAGCAGGGCCTTCCCCAAACCCAAGGACACTCACGGGGAGGGGTCCGAGGGCGCAAAGAAATCTCAAGAATGGCCCCCTTTTTGCTAGGCATGGCTGCTCTCCGTTCCCGTACCACTGAGGCACTCCAAGATGAGGTAGAGTTTGCCACCAGTCTGGAAGGCGTAGATGAGGTCCACGATGAAGGGGTGCTTGATGGCCTCCAGGATACTCCTCTCAGCCTTCGCGTGGGCCGTGTCCGTGGCATTGCGGGCAATCTTGGCCTGCGGGAAGCACCCAGAGAGGATCAGGGCCCCATAAAGAACACGGATCGGGGCCTACAGAGTTCAGACATAAACGTCCCTTACCTTCTTTAGGACTTTCATGGCAAAAATCTTCCCAGCGTTGGTTCCCTGCACTTTCCGTACCTGGAACACCTATAATGGAAATCGAAGATGTAATCAAGGTCAGTGTCCTGTAGAGGACGGGCGGAGGCACACGAGGCGCCACCCACCGAGAGGGACGTCATGCCAGTCAATGAGTGAGTAAAGTCTTATCTCAATAATCATTGCACAGATTCAAAAAAATAAATTATTTCATAGGTGTGTTCTTTCAGTACTCCCCCGTTTCCCAATTTTTCCATTGGATTGGGGGGGGGGGGTGGTGGCAGCAGGAACTTGGGGGTTTGGGTTAGGGTGCAAAACTCTAGATCTCCCCCTTGCAAAACTCCCCCTTGCAAAACTCTAGATCAGCGGTGTCAAATGAGGGCCAGATCTGACATAAATGAGACCTTGTTGGGCCGGGCCATGTGTGTCATAAAATGTAATGCCAGGTAGCGGAGATATAAACTTTATATAGGACACAAATACAAAGATTTTTTTTAACTTAAAATAAAAACATGCTCAAAACATTAGCTCTGTAAGCTGCAAACCTACTTTTGATTTATTGACATTCACCACAGAAATCTCATGCTCAGAGTTCTGAGTCTAAGACCCAGGTTAAAACATAAGATGGCTGAGTGATTAAGAGAGTCTGGCGAAGAAAGCGATGATGCCACAGCAGAACTGGAAGCAGGAGATGGCCAGTTCCACCGCGGGCCTGATGGAAGCCCTTCGGGGGCCTGATCCGGCCCCCAGGCCACATGTTTGACATCACTGCTCTAGATGGTAGGGAATTAAGGTGCGCCAACATAAAGGCACGCCTATAGTGAGGAATAGTCAAATATAAGCAGTAATCAGGAAGCTCTCCGGGTGGAAGAATACCAGCAAACTGAGTACAACAAACCCATTGTGTTCTACAGATTGTACTGTTATAATCATATTTAAACAGACGTTTCTTGATCATTCTTGTGGCTTCCTGTCTGGTAACTGAATAAAGAGAGTTCAAGGAAAGACTGAGCTGTAGTCGTTGCTCAACAAGTTTATCCCAGTGGGAAACATGAAGAGTCCTCTCTGACTAAGCTGAGGTAGCTCTCTTGGATGTTGGAGTGTATAATTTTAACTTTAAGGGGAAAAGCCTTCAACCAAGCCCAAGCTTCAAAAGATGGTTGTTCCAATTCAGCACAGAGGGTGTCCCTGCTGCCCAATTTGGAATTCCACAGATGAAATGTAGGAATTTAAGAAGAACTGAATCCAAGGACCTCCCTGTCTGGTCAATCCAGATACCCACCCCATATAAACTTTGCATGGTCACCTTAATGACTGAATGATTGATAGATTTTTTCAAATGTAAAACAGATTTTATTGATTTCACAGAAGGATTCTACAAAGAAACGAAATGAAAAGACACAAGAAACAGAATAGAAACTCTACTAACAGAGTGGAAACTATACTCTAACAGCAAAAATAGTTACTTTGTACTTATAGACTCTGAGCCATGATTGTAAAATTTTTGTTATGTTTCATGATTTATGTTCTCCAAGATAATTTTGCATCCAGTTGTAAAATCTCGCCCATTTTCTTTCAAAGTCACTTTCTTGTTTTTCATGTAGTTGTAAAGTTAATTTGTCCATTTCTGCTGCCTCCATGAGTCAGAAAATAAGTTCTTCCTTTGATGGTGTTTCTTCTTTTTTCCAATAGTTTGCATATAAAATTCTAGCTATTGTTACAGTTTGTAAAATCATATATACCGTATTTTTCGGACCATAAGACGCACCTGACCATAAGACGCACCTAGTTTTTAGAGGAGGAAAACAGGGAAAAAAATATTCTGAACCCTGGGGCTCAGTATTCGGTCCATAAGACGCACACACTTTTCCCCTCACTTTTTTTGGAAGAAAAAGTGAGTCTTATGGTCCAAAAAATACGGTACATCCTTTTTATTGTAGTTTTGTGGAACCATATTTAATAAAAAACAATTCTGGTATGAAAGGTGCATTCATGTTAAGTATTTTTTGTACTATCTCATGTATCCATATCCAATATTTTTTTTAAAACATCACAGGTCCACCACATATGATAAAAAGAACCAGTATCTTCGACGGGGTCTCTGTGCTTCACACCAATGGGATCTAGTGCGCACGCGCTGGATCGATCGGCATTGTAGCAAGCTCTTAACGGATTTTCGTGCCCAGACCTCGGGCATGCGCAGGAACCCTACCACGCATGCCCAGAGGGGTGGGCGCGGACATCTCGCCAGTTCCTTTCTTACCGACGCGTTGGAACGACCTTTTCTCCGTCGGTCTGATCGGTTCGCTTTTGGCTATTTGCCTCACGGCTCTTCGGATTTCCCCCCTCAGTTTTCTTCTTTTCTCTTAGTCTTTCTTCGTTTGTTGTTAAACTTTTTTTAAAAGTTGTTTTTTGTTGAGGGGAAAATTGCCAGTTTACCTCAGTTTGGCCTTCGGGCCCCCCCCCCACCCCTTCTTTCTTCTCCGCTTTTTATTTTTTATGGAGAAGTGGGGGGTTTTCAACCGCTGTAAGGGTTGCAGCAGTAAACTTGCTCCACCTGACTGCCACACCCTCTGTATTTTTTGTTTGGGGGAGTCTCACCGGCCTGAATCTTGTCGGCACTTTGCTAGATTTTCAAACCAGACAAGAAAAAATCAAGCTGCGTGCCTTAAAGTGGCGCTACTTGAGTTGGCGTTACATCCCTCCCAGTGAGGGAGTCCGAGAGACCATCAACAACGACGGCTCCGGCATCGAGACCTGCCTCCGACATCGGCCAACCGACATCGAAGCCACCGGCATCGAAGGCGCAATCTTCCGTTTCCACGCCGGTGAAGAAAAAGCCCAAGTCAAGTAAGGAGCACAAGTCTGCAAAAAAGGGCTCCTCAAAGTCCCTAAAGGCGGCAAAGGAGGGGAAGGTAGCAGTGTCTGCACTGGGTGATGCCCCTAAAGTGCCACCCGCTCCAACGGCAATATCGACATCGGAGGCCCATGCCGCTCCGCCGATACCAACCATTCAACTCTTGGACTCTCCTATACAACAACTCAAGCATCCTTACTACGATATCGAGACAGTGGAGCTCCTTAGTCGCCCCCTGGACGCAAAGGCTTCTCCCTCTCGTTCCCCGTCATCGACATTGACGGTGTCAGAGGCTCCCGACATCGATACGCATCGGAATCGACACGCCTCTAGCAACACGCAGCGCCACCCTCCACGTCTGCTTATTGAACCTGTCGATATTGATGACCGAGTTTATAGGGACCGCTCTCAAAAGCAGGCTACTGCTTTGTCTCCGAGACGTACCCAATCCAGAAGTCGATCCCCCCGAGTCTTTCTACCACCACCGCCACCTCTGTCTTGGGATCAATGCCAACTGAGGTATCTCTATGGGGGTTATCCACCATCCATGCCGTGGTTGACTCCGGCAGGCTATTCTGACTGGGATCGGTACTTGACCCACTCTGTCCACAGATCAAGGTCGCTCTACAAATCTAGACTTTCAGCATCTCTATCTCGTTCTCCGGCCGAGGATCCTTCCCACCATAAACCGGAACTCTGTCGTCCTCCCAACCCCCAAGTCGTACCACCAAAGATTTTAACCAGTCAAACGGAAGTCACTCCGGTTCAAATACCAGATCAGAGCTCCTTGGATTTTGCAGAAGAGGATTCTGATACGGAGGCCTCTGAGGCTCACACCTCTTCTGACCACAAGTCTCCTAACCAAGCTGTCGCAGATGATCTACCTATATCCCCACCCGACAATCTCACTTCCTATGCAGACCTTGTCAAAAGAATGGCCCATTCTCTCGGCCTCTCAGTCGTACAACAACAACCACAGGTTACAGATGCCGTCTTCGATATCGTACAACTGGATACCTCCACTACCATAGCACTGCCCATGTCCACGGTTCTTTTACAAGCTGCCAAGGCACCATGGGAGAAGCCTTCATCAGCCCCAGTGTCAACACGATGCCTGGACCACATGTATAGAGTCCGGGAGACCGGAGCCGAATTTTTATTCTCCCACCCTCAGCCAAACTCGATAGTTGTAACATCCTCATCCAAGTCCAAACGAACACACTCTGCACCTTCTGACAGGGAGAGTAGAAAATTGGACACGTTTGGGAGACGCTTCTACTCCATGGGAGCGTTGGGAGTGAAAACCACAAATTACTTAGCCTGCATGAGCAGATATCAGTACACTCTGTGGGAAAGGTTTTCTGAACTCCTGACTCATCTCCTCGAAGGCAAGCTTCAGGCAGCCAGAGTGATTCAGAAGGAAGGCATGTTGGGACTTGCGAAGCAGCAGATCAACACTTCCAAACATGCCCTAGGCACTTCCTCAAGAACAATGGCCTCAAGAATAATAGCTCTAAGGATCATTCCTGGCTCCGTAACACCAATCTTCCACAAAGATACTAGGTCTTATGTCGAAGACCTCTCCTTCGATGGCCTTGGTCTCTTCAACAGCACTATCAATACCATACTCCAAGATATGGATAAGAGCGTAAAGGCTTCACACACTCTAGGAGTGTCATCTTCCACGAGGCAACAATATCGCCCTCACACTTGGTCTAGACCCTGGCAAAAGCGCACTCCGAATCGTCAATGTCCTGACAGACAATGGAGACCACGTACGTCTTCAGGAGGTCAGAAACCCACCTTTCAAAAACCCAGGTTTGGATCCAGACAACAGTCTTCCCGCGCAGCAGGCGAAGTCCTCCAGGCAGGACTTTTGAGTCAGCTCAAACCCGTCTATCTCCCTTCCTTCACACCTGGCATCATATCACCACAGATGAATGGGTGCTGTCCATTGTGACCCGAGGCTACCGTATCCAATTCCACCAGAACTCCATTACTCCTGTCTTCGTCTCCACACCCCCTTCCCCACCTCTCCTAGAAGAAGTGTCTGTCCTTCTGCACAAAGGAGCCATTGAACCGGTACCACCACGTCTCCACGGAAAGGGGTTCTTTCCCGCTATTTCACAGTTCCAAAGCGGGATGGAGGCATTTGATCCATATTAGATCTAAGAGCGTTGAACTGCTTTGTAACCTACCACCGCTTCCGCATGGTGTCCTTGCAGCAGATTATGCCACTCCTCCAGAGAAACGTCTGGATGGCCACTCTCAACCTCCAAGACGCGTACTTCCACCTCACCATTCACCTCTCCCACCGCCAATACCTACGCTTCGCAATTGGTCAACAGCATAACCGATATGCAGCCCTGCCGTTCGGCCTTTCGAGCGCCCCAAGAGTCTTCACAAAGACTATGATTGTGGTTGCAGCTTTCCTTCGTCTCAAGGGTATCTCCATCTACCCATACATCGACGATTGGCTCTTGGTAGCATCCTCCAAGGACACCCTGGTCTCAAACATCAATGAGACACTGGTGCTCCTGGGAAACCTGGGCCTACAAGTCAATCAGGAAAAGTCTCAACTTCAACCGGTCCAGAAAATACAGTACATCGGTGCCCTACTAGATTCCAACAATTGCACAGCTTACCTGCCACAAAACAGAGCGGCAGACAGCCACTGTCATCTGTACCCAGCCTTCAGTCATGGCTTTCCAAATACAGAGGCTACTCGGCCTTATGGCCGCTACTACATCAGTCCTAGTCTTTGCCAGACTAAACATGCTTCACCTACAACTGTGGTTTATCCGCAACTTCAATCCAACGGAAAACGCACATACCACCCTCCTATCCCCTCCTCCCAATATACAAGACTCTTTACTATGGTGGACTGTCCCTTCCAATCTCTTCCAGGGAGCACTCTTCCATCCTCTATCACCCCAAATTACCCTAACCACAGATGCCTCCCTGTCGGGCTGGAGTGCACACATGATGGGTCTTTGTGTCGGAGGCAAGTGGAACACTCACGAAAGATGACGGCACATAAACTTCCTGGAACTGCTTGCAATACAGTTCGCTGTCACCAGTTTCCTACCTCTGATCAAGGGGAAATGTGTTACAGTCCTCACAGACAACACCACTGCCCTCAGTTATGTCAACATACAAGGAGGTACTGTCTCCCTCCGCCTCTGCAACCTTGCCATCCAGTTATGGACCCTCTGCATCACCCACAACGTCTTCCTGGAAGCCACACACATCCCAGGACACATGAATGTGCAGGCAGATCATCTGAGTTGAGCAGGACTCAGTCTCCACAAGTGGGAAATGAACCCAACCTACCTACCTACCTAACATTCAATTCACCCATCTGAATAGCACTTCTGGATAACTCTTTGTAGCTATGATGGAAATGGAAGCAAGATTTTTCTCCAATGGTATTAAAAATAATATGTTCAAATTGGTCTACTATGGAACATTTTAAGTGCTCCTAGAGCTCTATCTCTTCTTCTGTTTTATGTATGGAAGAGCAGACTGAACTGAAACAGACTGACCAACCCAGTGAAGGCCAAGCTAGATGGAGGCTAGGAGAACTGTGTGTTCTGTCTCTATCCTTTTAAAGAGTAAGCAACTCCACATGACTGTTCTAAAGATTACGGAAGTGGTAGTGGGGGCATTTAACCCTTTCCCCAAGCACACTATTAGCTGCATGGGGAAAACAAAGCAGATACATAGGATCTCCCACATCACATTTAGTTTGATGACGTGAACTAGATTTCTCTGTGTGGAAAGTCGTTAATGGTACCAGCCTCCCAAATTGCCCTATGAGCCTCCCACATTTCTAGCACCCCAGCAGGGCTAGGAGTAAAAACCAGTTATTCGTAAGGTAAACGTCTCTCCAGCACGTCACACATCTTCAGTAGGGTCCACATCAGCCATTGCTCACCTTGCCATAGCCACCCTTGCCCAAAACACGAAGGAGCTCAAAGCAGTGAGGCCCAATGTGCTCCGGACCATTGTTGACGCTGGTCTCAGAGATTTCAATTTCTTCATAATGTCCTGGTATCAGGCTGGGGGACAGAAAAGAGGGCAGGGATGTTAAGGAGGACACAGCAATTCCCAACAATTTGGGATTGTCAGTTTAAAAAAGAGAGAGAACACATGAAAGCTGCAGAGTTGTAATGTATAGTCAATGAAAACAGGGAACTCCTCTGGGCTAAACTACAACAACTAAACATAGAAAAAGGACTCCTTAACCTTATAAAAAAGCTATATACATCAACAAAATGCCAAAATAAATGTTCATGGAAAGGGAAATTAACTTCAAAAATCCCATCCAACAAAGGAGTCAAACAAGGCTGTATATTAGCACCTTTCTATTCAACCTGTTCCTTAATGATGTCGCCCCCTACATCGAAGCTGTTGATTGCCATGCTGCTAAACTGGGTTCTGTCCATGTCCCTCTGCTATTATATGCAGACGGCATGGTACTATTGTTCTGCTCTAAAGTTGGTTTAAACTGTTCACTAAATAGATGCCTCTCATATAAACCATGAAAAATCAAAAATACTTGTATTTTCCGAAACGTGGAAACTATCCAAATGGACAATTGGAGGCAAACCAATTGAACAAGTTAAATTTTTTAGATACTTAGGTCTGTACTTCCAGTATAATGCATCTTGGTCGGTGCAACGTAAATCAGCAATAAGTATGGCCAACATCAATGCTTCTGCCATTTCCTGATTTTTCTACACCAGAGGCAATCAATTCATACCAGCTGCATTAAAAGTCTTCAAGGCCAAAGTAATTCCCCAATTCATGTATGGTATTCCAACATGGATAAGCGCACTTAATGCCACCACTGAATGTATTCAATCTAAATTTCTTCAAAAGATCATGGGAATGCCGCGCTGTGTACCTTATGCAGCCTTTTGTCTAGAAACTGGGTTAAATCCTGTGGAATCTGGTGCATGGCTTAGGACAGTAAAATATTGGCTGCGTTTAACATTACAATGTAGACCAAGGGAGCTTTGTGCAACAAATGCTCACGGAGTCAAAAGTGTCTAACTGGCTACCACACAATGAAATAAAATAACTGCCATGGGTATCCCGCTGGACTCACTGCTTATGCTCCCTTTTATAAGAAGAAGAAGAAGAAGAAGAGATTGGATTTATACCCCGCCCTTCACTTGGAGTCTCAGAGAGGCTTACAAATTCCTTTCCCTTCCCCTCCCCACAACAGACACCCTGTGAGGTGGGTGGGGCTGAGAGAACTCTGACACAAACTGCTCTTTTTCAAGGACAGCTGTGCCACAGCTTGTGACTGACCCAAGGTCACATCAGCAGGTGCAAGTGGAGGAGTGGGGAATCAAACCCGGTTCTCCCAGATTAGAGTCCGCACACTTAACCACTACACCAAACTGGCGCTTTTCAGATGATTAAACGCAGAGTCCTTGACACTGAAACAGAAAGGCTATAGAGCTTAGCCAACATATCTTGTTCCCGTCTGAATTTTGAGATTCCCCTCACAGTAGGCCAAATGGCCCCATACCTATCTGATATACAAGTACCACAACAGCGTAGAGCCTTTTCTCCTGCAAGATTCAATGCAATACCATCAGCAATCTTGCATGGGAGATATAATAACATAATATATATGGCTAGACTTTATTTTATTTTATTTTATTTATTTTTGTTGATTTCTATCCTGCCCATTCCGGCCTAGGCTGGCTCAACTTTGCCATTGTAACTCTGGATGTATTCAGACAGTTTCACATATCCGTTTGCATTGTCAAGGGAGGAGTGGGGAATCAAACCCGGTTCTCCCAGATTAGAGTCCGCACACTTAACCACTACACCAAACTGGCGCTTTTCAGATGATTAAACGCAGAGTCCTTGACACTGAAACAGAAAGGCTATAGAGCTTAGCCAACATATCTTGTTCCCGTCTGAATTTTGAGATTCCCCTCACAGTAGGCCAAATGGCCCCATACCTATCTGATATACAAGTACCACAACAGCGTAGAGCCTTTTCTCCTGCAAGATTCAATGCAATACCATCAGCAATCTTGCATGGGAGATATAATAACATAATATATATGGCTAGACTTTATTTTATTTTATTTTATTTATTTTTGTTGATTTCTATCCTGCCCATTCCGGCCTAGGCTGGCTCAACTTTGCCATTGTAACTCTGGATGTATTCAGACAGTTTCACATATCCGTTTGCATTGTCAAGTTTATGGAGACATACGTTTTAGATATTTAAACCCTATCTTAGCCAACATGACGGACTTTCCTGATGCTTTAAAAGTGCACCGTCTTCTGAATGACTCTGCTCCTGAAATATCAGTGACGGTAGCCATGTTTTTACAATCAGCTATAAAGCAACAACAGGAAAAACTACCAACATGAGCAATACTTTGTAACAAATTGTTTTATGCAACATTATGCAATATTTTTGTAGTTTGTAAAATGGCTGGTTCTATATGTATATTTCTCTTCTATAGTAATCCTCTTTTAAGGTATTGTTTTATGCTAATAAAGGCTGACTGACTGACCGTCCAGAAGGAGTGATGACAACGGAAATCACACTGTACTCTCCTGCCTTAGAGAAGTGTGTGAACAGATGTCAGGCATGTTCAGACTGACAGCAATACTCAGTAACTGTGTGCTCATGCAAACACTGATAAAGGTGAAAAGTTACAACAGGGTAGCTAGTAGTGGTAATATCCATGGATAGACCAGTCTTCAGTTACTGTGGCTAACCCCCATCTGAAAGCCATCAAAACTGGTAGAACTTCTATCCATCTCTAAACACCTTTTATACACTGCTTGCAACCACCTAGTGGCACATAGTTGGCTGCCACTAGAAGGAGCAGGCTGCACTAGGACGACCTTGGTCTGCTAGAGGAAAACAATTACTGTGCTCTTAGTCACTCTGTTGTATTCCTTGGGAGAGTGTCAGAGGAATGAGGATGTTCAAACAACTTGAGCCACTGTCAGTATGAAACTGGAGGGGTGATGTGGAATGAACAGAGAATGCAATGGTGACCATGATTCTTCCACAAAATCTTGTTTCTGTACCTCTTTAAGGCACCACTAGACATTTTTTGCAGCGACAGACCCTCTGAAAGCATCACCCCTTCTCCTCCTCCTCCCCTATCAAAATGTAGGCCCTATGCTCCTCAGGGCAGGGAACCTGTTTCCTTCCTCCTCCTCCAACTCTTTGACTTGTACGGTGTTGACAATGCTCCACCACCACCACCTTGGCTCCCAGAGGGAGGGAGGGAGGGAGGGAGGGAGGAAGGGGGGGGTGTGCTTCCAATCTACACTAGTGGACTAGTGTTGGGAACAAACCACCAGAGGACCGTCCACCCGGGATCTCTTGCGATGCCATTATAAAGAGTGGGCTGTGGCGAATTCCCCCAGGAATGGAGAGGGAGTCCCTCAGGCAGCGCGCTCAAATAAAGAAGGAGCCGGGAGGGCATCCGTTCCCCCAGAGGCGCCTGCTCGGCTGCTGCTGGGAGCCAAACCTCTGGCTGGCCTGGCCGCTCTCGAGGCAGGCAGGCAGGCAGGCAGGCTCCTCTTGCTTCCCGAGGGCTTCTCCTGAAAGGCCGACTCGGCTGGGTCGCGGGGCTCCGCTGGACGCCCACTCCGTCCCGGGGGGGACTCCTCCTCCTCCCCCTCGCCATTTCTGCCCCCCTCCCTCCCTCCCTCCCTCCCTGCTCCATCTCCCCCTCCCTCCCCGCCGGTCGCCTCTGGGGCAGGCAACGGGGTGGTGGTGGGAGCCGCAGGTGGATTAGCCGCCCCGTCAATCGATTGCATATTTGCATTGCAGCCGGGGGCGGGGGGACGAAACGGGTTGCAAGCAGGGCACGGGGGGGGGGCAGAGGGTCCCCCGCCTCCCAGGGAAGGAGGCTGAGCCGCCAAAGGGCCCAGAAGAAAGATCTGGTTGCAGTGGACGAAGGGGGATTCCTGACACACACACACACCCCGCCAAGTCTGGGTCTCCTTC
>NW_015174316.1:185861-204973 GCF_001447785.1 Gekko japonicus | reverse complement strand
GTGTGTGTGTGTGTGTGTTTCCCTTGGGTCGCCGAGGCCCCGCCCCTCGGCCTGACGTCGCCTGCCCCCGACGTCATCATCGCCCGCCGCGCCTCCGTCCCTCGGCGGCCGGAGCCGGGCCGCTGCCGCGTCAGCCTCTGAAGCGGCAGGGGCAGGGTAGCGCCCAGGCCGCGGCACCGCCCAGACCGACGACGGAGGGTGATCCTGGGCACGCGCCTCGCCACCCTGGGCAGCCAGCCAGACCCCTCGGAGCCCCTCCCTCCTCCCCTGCCCCTGTCCTGGGGGGGGGGAGGGAGGAGAGCAATTCTCACACACACACACACACACACACACACACACCCCGCCTGAAGGTGTCTGCAGCAGTCAGGAGTGACTCGTGGCCGCTCCCATTAAAATCAAGGCGCCTCTCAGCTTATGGGCCTAGAGTTCGCCTGCGTTCCAGCCGGTGCCACATTCCTTCCCTCTGGCTCCTCCCCCTGTTATCTCTGACCTTGTACTCCTGCCTGCCCGCCCGGTGTCTCCACTTTAATTAACCCTGAGACTAGTTTCTTTTTCTCAGCCTGGGATCGGGTGGGTCGTCGGTTACTCTCTCCCGGCCTCGGGAAAAGGGGCGATTGGCCCACAGGTGGGGGGGGGGGGGACCTCTTGAATCTTCTGTACTGACAATAAAGCAAAACCTTTCTTGGAAGTGCCTGCCTAGTTGTTTGGCTGTGGGTCCTGGCAGTGCCACTGGAGTAATTGCTTTATTTCCCCCTGGTGTCATCTCTTAGCCCCAGCATTCAGAGGTTTCCTCCTTCTAGATGTTCATTTACTTACTTCATTTATACCCTACCTAACGCCCCAATGGGGACCCAAAGTGGCTGGCATCATTCCCCTCCCCTCCATTTTATCCTCACAACAACCCTGTGAGGTACTTTAGGCTAAGAGAGTGTAACTTGTCCAAGGTCACCCAGCAAGCTTCCATGACAGAGCAGGGATTCAAACCTGGGTCTCCCAGACCTTAGTCTGACAATCTAACCACTACACACTTAGCCACTAGTAGATCTAATATCTGTGAATCTGGCTAACCCCCTTTTAAAGCCATCTGTGCTTGTGGCCATCACTACATCTCACTGGCACTGAATTCCATAATTTAATAATTCATTGGGTGAAGTACATCCTTTTGCCCATCCTGAATCTATTGCCCACCATCAACTAATTTAAGTGTCCTGGGCAGTAGGGTTAGAGTTAGCAGTCCCAGAGATGGCTGTGTTATGGTTTATGACCCAGTCCAGAGTCAAACATCCAGTTAGAGTGGGTGTAAATTACTCCCAACTGTTGATTAATTGGAAAAGTAAGGTGAATAATGTCCATAAGCCTGTACAGAGGGACGGCACTTTCTGCAGTGAGTTCCAGGGAGCAGCCATGTTGGTCTGCAGTAGAAGAGCTGGATTCTCATCCAGGAGCACCTGAGAGGCCAGCAGGATTCTTGGGGTAGGAGCTCTCAAGACAGAGGGAGGCTTTGACGGCACTCAAGAGTTCACCCCCCCAAAAAAACCTTGTTGGTCTCTTAAGGTGCTCCTGGACTAGAATCCAGCTCTTCTATCGAGAGTTAGCAATGAATATAGTCATCCACATGCAGATTTAGATACTATCAAACCTGGATTCTGCAAGGAATATACCCACGATATAACTGTCTTCAATTACTATTGGAAACAAGTCTGATGGTATCTAGATCTACATAGGAATTCCTGTTATGATTTCTAGCTAGCTCACTACAGTCGGTATTTGTCAGCAGAGCAGACCTTCACGGCTCCCCCTGCCTGCTACCACCTAAAATTCCCCCTGAAAGGCTGCTGCTGCTGGGGAGCCGTGTGCATAATACTAGCCCTTTTCTCTCTATGGTACTCAGTACAACACTATGGAGAAAAGTTTATCTATGCACAGCAGACCGTCTTTCTGCTCTGGGGAACAGGTAGTTCAGCAGAAGCCTCTTGTGATAGTTGTGGGCACTGCTCCCTCTAAGCTGAGTTAGTGTGAGCTACCTCACAGTTTCTTAGCCACCAGCTCACACATTTATTGCCTTAGCTCAGGAAGGATGGCTCCAGAGAGCAAACTAATTTATGTAGTAGCCAAATCGCTCGCTCACAACTTTAATGCCAGCAGCTCACAAAGTAGAATTTTTGCTCACAAGACTCCACAGCTTAGAAGCAACATTGGTTGTGGTTATTGTACTGTTCCCCTCCCTGCTTCAGAAATTGATCTGGCTAGCTAGACCAGAACTATTTGCCTGTTCTGGATGATTTATGCAAACCCTGAGGCGCAAATAATAAGGAAATTAAGAGAGGGTTGATGTATTTGCATGCACCTGCCTATTTGCATAAGTGCTTGGCAAGGCTTGTTGTGAGAGTTAGAGTGCCAGAGAGAATACAGAAAACGTCAGATCTTTTGACTTTATTTTCCACTGTGTGTGTTGGCTGTTGCTGTACCTCTTGCCTGCCAACTATTATAATATGGCTAACTTGTGGAATATGGACTCAGTAATTGACTAGGATGTACTGACACTGAAATTGTGAATGCTTTGATAGATGGCAATTGTTTGTACATCCAAATTATGCAAGCTCAGGCATCACTCATCCGGACTTCATTGAATGCTTTGAACTGAGCTGACTGGGTACATTTTTTTAATGCACTCAGGGACATGCGTCTGTATCTGGGCTGTGGACCACCAGGTAGCCCGTGTGGTATAGTGGTTAAGAGTGTCAGACTATTATCTGGGAGAACCAGGTTCAGATCCCCAGTTGTGCTATGGAAGCTCGCTGGGCGACTGGGCCAGTCACACTCCCTTAGACTAATCTACCCCACGATGGGTTCTTGTGAGGATAAAACTGGGAGAGGCGCGAATGGTGTAAGCCACTCTGGGTCTCCACTGGGGAGAAAGGTGGGTAAAAATGAATTACATCAATTAGTTATGCGACTGCTACCCACAAATAGAATTAGATTATCTGTTCCAGTCTTTTGTAGTTTGAGATGTCTATTGCATTATGAAATGTTCAGCAAAAAGGGCCAGTTGATACAGTCAGCATAATAAGAACAGCCCTACTGGGCTGGATTGAAAGTCCATCTTGTCTTGCATCCTGTTTCCCCCAGTGATCAGTAGATCCTTCCACCAGAGGAGCTGGTAGATGATAACCCTGTTCTGCTGTCCCTACCCACAGTAATTGGCCTTTACAGTGCAATCCTAAACAGAGTTACACCCTTCTAAGCCCAGAAGAGTGTAACTCTTTAAGATTGCACTGTTAGAGGCACACCGCCTCTGAACACAGAGAATCCATTTAACTGTGGCAGGTCTTCTTGAACAGTTGGATATTATGTTTTAGAATTTTCCCCTACGAAGAAGTAACCTTTCGTATATTGATCTTGCTGTATAGCTCTCGTTTTGCAAGAAACCATCAGGCCTGAACAGGTGACCCCAGGGTCATCATCAAGGGTTCGCATCAGGTGATTGACTGATGGAGGGTGGTAAGCAGTGGGGTACCGCAGGGATCAGTACTTGGAGATGGGAGTAAGCAGTGAAGTGGCTAAATTTGCGGATGATACAAAGTTGTTCAGGGTGGTGAAAACCAGTGAGGATTGTGAGGCACTCCAAGGGGATCTGTCAAGGATGGGCGAGTGGGCGTCAACATGGCAAATGGGGTTCAATGTGGCCAAGTGCAAGGTGATGCACATTGGAGCCAAAAATCCTAAATATAAATACACATTGATGGGGTCTGAACTGGCAGAGACTGAGCAAGAGAGAGATCTTGGAGTTGTAGTAGATAACTCACTGAAAATGTCGAGACAGTGTGTGACTGCAATAAAAAAAGGCCAATGCTATGCTGGGGATTATTAGGAAGGGTATTGAAAACAGATCAGCCAATATAATAATGCCCCTATATAAATCAATGGTGAGACCTCATTTGGAATACTGTGTGCAGTTCTGGGCACCACACCTTAAAAAGGATATTATAGCTTTGGAAAAAGTGCAGAAAAGGGCAACTCGAATGATAAAAGGGTTGGAACACTTTCCCTATGAGGAAAGGTTAAAGCGCTTAGGGCTCTTTAGCTTGGAGAAAAGACGACTAAGGGGTGACATGATCGAGGTTTATAAGATTATGCATGGGAAAGAGCAGGTAAAGAAAGAGGTACTTTTCTCCCTTTCTCACAATACAAGAACCCGTGGGCACTCCATGAAATTGCTGAGCGGTCGGGTTAGAACGGATAAAAGGAAGTACTTCTTCACCCAAAGAGTGATTAACACATGGAATTCACTGCCACAGGAAGTGGTGGGTGCTACAAGCATGGACGGCTTCAAAAGGGAATTAGATAAGCATATGGAGCAGAGGTCCATCAGTGGCTATTAGCCACAAGGTATAGCTAGGGGCTCTGGGGCAACACAGAAGAGTGTTGGACTGGATGGGCCTTTGGCCTGATCCAACATTGGCGTCTCTTATGTTCTTATGTTCTTATGACCCAGGAGGGCTCACGGCTGATCCTGGGACCTGCAGCAGAAGGCTACAGCCATTGCTGCCTGCCCTCTTTCTCTCTCTCTCTAGACAGCAGCAGATTTGGGAGTCCTAAAAGGACTAGGTACTCATTGTGCTCCCTCTTCCAGGGGTGAGTGCGCACACATGCACACAAGCAAAAAAAAGGGGGGGGGTACTGTGCTTAGGCAAAGCAGCATTGGAGGTCTTACCCAGGTTCCCCAAAACCTGAAACCAATGCTGGGTGCCTCTTTTCATTGGGGGGGGGGAGGCACATAGCTATGGTGGGGCATTTCAGGGTCACCCCACCTCACTTGTTACACGCCCCAGCAGGCACTCCTGGCCAGCTCTAAGAAGACTCCAGCCAGCTCCGCCCTGGCCCGGCTTGCCCGGGTGCCTTGCCGTCCTGGCTTGTGCCTGGAAGGGCCCTTGCGGTGTGGGAGCCCATCTGTGGGGCTGCCGTGCCAGATCAACCAGTGCCCTCGGCAAGGTGCTCCTGGCCATCTCCAGGAAGAGGCTCTGCAGCCACAGGTGGAGGCAAGGGGTAGCGGCGAGGCCTTGGCTGGGAGATAGGAGAGTGGGAGCTGAATCAAGCCACACAGGAGGAAAGCTGGTCTCTCCTGTCCAGCCAACAGTGGGACCCAGCTGTGCAGCAGAGCACTTTTCCTTAGCCTTCCCCCTCTCCCTCTCCTCTGCCACTGTCACGATTGCGCTGGCAGGCCAGGCAGGGCACGGAAAGTCCAAAACACAGTCCGAGGTCAGGGCGCCAGATAAGACAGAGTAGCGTGAGCAGAGTCCAAAAATACCAAGTCAAAATGCAGTTTAGGGTTACCGGGAATTGCATGCAGAGTTCAGAAGCCGAAAGCCGTTAGTCAGGAGTCAGGTTACACAGTCTGAAGTCAGGGAGCCAGAGAAACAACGTCACGGAAGCCAAAGTCAGGAAGAAAACCAGGAGACAGGAACGCAGGATCCGGGGTGCAGCGATTCGTCTATGAGACTAGTTGCCAGCACAAGCTGGGAATCTGAGAGAGCTGCCTAAAAAGCCCATTCCGCTTGTTAGCCAATTGCCGGCCGCTAACAGGGTCCTGGCTCCGGTCAGTACTCTGGGCTTAGAGGATGCCGACCTTGCATGTGTGCCTCCTTACGCCGGGTTGCCATGTCCCGCCGCCTCTTGAGAGCCAGTTTGGTGTAGTGGTTAAGTGTGCGGACTGTAATCTGGGAGAACCGGGTTTGATTCCCCACTCCTCCACTTGCACCTGCTGATGTGACCTTGGGTCAGTCACAAGCTCTGGCACAACTGTCCTTGAAAAAGAGCAGTTTGTGTCAGCGTTCTCTCAGCCCCACCCACCTCACAGGGTGTCTGTTGTGGGGAGGGGAAGGGAAAGGAGTTTGTAAGCCGCTCTGAGACTCCAAGTGAAGGGCGGGGTATAAATCCAATCTCTTCTTCTTCTTCTCTAGCAAACGAGCCACCGGTGGGGGGGAATCAGGAGGCGTGGTGCTTGTGGCAGCTCCAGGTGTAAACTCTCCTGGTAGCTGGTGTTCATCCTCCGCAGGACGTAGGTCTGGTGATTCAAGGGGTGCAGGGAGCTCACCCTCAGACGTTGAGGGCGCAGAATCCCCGGGGTCAGGGTCCACGGGGTCGGGCTGCACTGCGGGCATGACAGCCGCCAACTTTTGCAAGCTTCCCCAAGTTCTGCTGCAGGATCCTGTTTCTGCGTGCTATAAATCTGGGCTTTGCCAAATGTGATCTGTAAATCCCGCACAGGCTTTGTGGGGAACAGCAGGAAGGTGTTCCCTGATCTCGCCTCCCCAATGAGATCTGCAGACGAGAAAGACAATCTGGCTCTGCAGGGTGGTGCTGGGAAGGATGAGGAATGCTGAGGAGCAATGCTCCCTCTAAGGTGCAGAGTCTTGTGAGCAAAAATTCTACTTCGTGAGCTACCGACATTAAAGTTGTGAGTGAGTGATTTGGCTACTGCATAAATTAGTTTGCTCTGGAGCCAGAGGCTAAAAAACTGTGAGCTAGCTCACACTAACTGGCACAGAGAACAGATGGCCTCTGCAAGCATGTCAGAAACGCACGTAGCTAATGGAGGGCCTGGAGTTTGGAGATCACCTGACTCCCCAGACCTAGCCTATCCCCCACCCATTGCCATGACAACCCAAAAATTGGACACCCCCTTCCTACTCGTGATTGGCTGATGGCCACGGCTAGTCATGATTAGATTGGGGTTTTTAATTGTCTGACCCTTGGAGGAGAGCTCAGATTCTTCTTGCTCTCTCTACTTGTTTGAATTGCATCTGGGAATGCTGTCCCAGGTAGAACAAAGGACTGCTTTGTGAGCTGAACATGTGCTTCTTGCTCCAAATGGGCTTCTTGCTCCAAATCCCTTGGGGCTACTGGATTAATGGACTGTTCTGGACTGATAACTGTTCCTGACTTGGTAAATATGCATCTCTAATGTGTAGTGAGGCAAAACATTGCCTAGCCTTTGTTATTTGTAAATCCTTCTAGTCTGTGCTAAATAAACTTATTCTGGTTTTCTAACTTGTCTGATGTTGTAACTGGATTTCAAGCCTAAAATCCTGTAGCCTACCGCTCACCAAATTGTGCTACCTTGGCAAGATTAACTGTACAGCTCTAGATTGAGTTGCTAATGTATTAAGTCCCAGATGCCAACTGAGATTCTGGAATCTCTAATCTCAGGCTGGTGAGGGAGCTTTCGTGTACACACACACTTTATCTAATACTAACGTATTCTGTGAGCTTCCCCAAGTATGAGCTTTCGAGTGCACATTTGATAAAGTATGTGTGCACACAAAAACCCATACCTTGAATAAAACGTTGGTCTTAAAGGTGCCATCAGCTTAGAGGGATCACTGCTGAGGAGCCCCTCTCAGGTGGAGGCGAGAGGTCAAGGCAGCCACCACTACCCACTACCCTGCCCCAGCACCCCAGCCTCTGCCCCACCACCCCAAAATTTCTGACTACTCCCTGGGGGGGAAATGGTCAGGTCTGTGAGCGATTAAGTTGACATGGCATTTTTTTATGTACAGAGATTAGCTGGTGCACCTTTGGTACAGCATTTTATGGGAAAAGAACATGGACCCACTGATTTCATTTGGGGGGGTTTATATAAATCTTACCATCACAATGAAAGTGTCCTATTAAAAATGGAGATGGAGTGGATTTTAAGGTTCCAGACTGACTTCTGGTTTTCAGCGCGATGAGAACGGTCGGCTCCAGGACTTGCTCCCATGAAGCCACTGGATCACTAGATCATCGAGAGGAGTTTGGGAGCCGGAGAGGAGCTCATGGCAAGGGGCCTGACTCGGACTACCTGCAAGCGGCAGCAAGCAGGTGGAAGTCCGAGACCACCTCCAGCAAGATCCCAGTGAGAGTGTCCATGGCAGCCATGGACGTGAAGTCGTGACTCGTGACTCCCGGGGCGAGGGGGAAACAGAACATCTCAACAAAACAATACAAGAAGATAAATCACTGTGAGTAACCTTAACTGCAACATTACTAGGAACTTTCCCACTGATCAGCCCTTTAAATCATTTGTAAGGGGGAAAGAAAGGGAGGGATGAGGAATCCCCCCCCCACTTCTCTAATGCAGCCAAGAAAAGAAGAGAAAGGAACTTTTAAAATAAATTTACTGGCCTAAAGAAGAGAAGGTTCATGTCTGAAGAAAATTGTGAAACAGATTTATAAATGTGATATCATTATACTTTGGATTACAAAACCATATCATGGATTATAAATTTTTGGAATACTGTAATAAGCATCAGACTCTATACTATTGAAACAGAAACCTATCTTCCCTGGAATTATAACTGAGCCATAAGGATTCTTAGAAGGACATTTAATTTGGATTATAAATATCTACATCTTATTATCTGGACCATAAACTAAGAAGGAAGAATTAAAAGCATATACTTTTAACTTTCACTATGTCATTTCCTTATAACTCATTATGTACACGTTTTCGGTTTCTTGAAAATTGTAAAGTATATTATGTTCTGAGATGCCTGTAAACAACTGGTAAGTCTGTATTACAACTAAATGATAAAAATGTCTGACCTGCCTGGGAACCTTCTTATTTTTAATGTAATTGGGTAAACGTAGAAAAATGGAGCTGCAGTGGCTCAAGTGGTTAAGACGCTGAACTGCAGGCTGTGGAAGGTCGGTAGTTCAGCAGTTCGAGACCCAGGTGCTGCATGATGGAGTGAGCTCCCGTCTCTAGTTCCAGCTCCTGCCAACCTAGCAGTTCGAAAGCAAGAAATTGCAAGTAGATATATAGGTACCACTTCAGTGGGAAGGTAACAGCATTCCGTGCGCCTTAGTGTGTTAGTCATGCCGGCCACATGACCACGGAAACGTCTTCGGACAGCGCTGGCTCTTTGGCTTTGAAACGGAGATGAGCACCGCAACCCTAGAGTCGGATTTGACTGGCTTTCGAGCAAGGGAACCTTTACCTTTACAATCTGTGATTGTAGAGATTTAATTGACAAAGAGCTGGAGAGATTCTCTGTTTTTAATATTTTAAAGTGGCTGGAGTAGAAGAAGGAAAAAATGTTTTGACACCAATGGTTACAGATCTCCAACTTTTTTTTACAAGAAACAATCACTCCAATAGAAAAAGCTGTGAAAACGTCTCTGGACTCTATGCTTCTACCGCAGAAGATTAGCCAGCTGAAAGAGCAAACTGACAGGACATACATCTTTGTGAGAGATATGGATACAGAAAGTACAGATGAAGTCTGCAAGCAAAATGACATGGACTACAGAACGAACTCAATGTATACAAAAAAAACCCATACCACCAAAATGCTTGGAGAACTGAATGTGAGCCTATATGAAAGAATTACAAGAGATGAAATCATTACAGCAGAAAATGAAATTTTCCTTCAGAGAGAAGAAAATAAAGAATATATGGAACCTCAACCATCCAAAGAATTGAATATAGAGGGTTACTTCCATAAGTTATTTTCCTTACATACAAGGGGGAAAGACACAGAATTAAGACTTTAAAAAGAGGATAAACCAGAAAATGAAGACAAGGATGAAATCCTACAAAAATGGTTAAAACTTTCTGGATTATCTGAGCCCGTTCGGGGGGAGGGTGGGGTAAAAATGCAAAAAATAAAATAAAAAATAATACACTTATTTTCAAGAGAAAAAGATCAACACGCTTTGGACAAGCGAGACTATACAATTGTTAAGATCTTATAAATTTTTAAATAACATTTTATTAGTTTTCAGAAAGAAGATTATAAAAAGATGGAGAGTATTACATTGTTTTCATACCTGTTCAAATTTATCATACATAACAGACTTTACTGATACTTTACCACATTAAAAACTATCATCTTAGCAACCCTATATATTAAACGCTATTCATTTCCTTTAAACTAACATATGTCTAAATAGTTTACTGACATTTCTACTGTATTAAAAAAATCTAAACAGTCTATTTTCCTTCATGCTTATTTTCCTTAAGGAGGGAAAACAAAGTGTAAATAGAAATAAACACAGGAAATATACCATTTTCCATTCTGACTTCATATTAAACTCTTAACCAAGATCCAAACCTAATTTTAGTCTTTCTTGGGTTGTTATAGTTGTAGAATACATGTTTTTACATAACAAAATTCATGTTCTAGTTATATCATATTTCCTGTTCTCACAATCCTCACTGGTTTTCACCACCCTGAACAACTTCGTATCATCCGCAAATTTAGCCACTTCACTGCTTACTCCCAACTCCAAATAATTAATGAACAAGTTAAAAAGCAGTGGACCAAGTACTGATCCCTGCGGTACCCCATTGCTTACCCCCCTCCACTGAGAAAATTGCCCATATATACTCACTCTCTGTTTTCTATTAATTAGCCAGTTTTTGATCCATAAATCCTTTTATCCCATGATTTTTGAGCTTACTTAGGAGCCTTTGATGAGGAATTTTATCAAAACTTTCTGGAAGTCAAGGTAAATAATATCTCTTGGGTGCCCCTTGTCCACATATTTGTTCACCCCCTCAAAGAACACTAACAGGTTAGTGAGACAAGATCTTCCCTTATGTTCGATGTTATGATGAGGCTCAATACTCTCTTGCGTGGGTGTTATGATGAGGCTCAATACTCTCTTGCGTGGGTGTTATGATGAGGCTCAATACTCTCTTGCGTGGGTGTTATGATGAGGCTCAATACTCTCTTGCGTGGGTGTTATGATGAGGCTCAATACTCTCTTGCGTGGGTGTTATGATGAGGCTCAATACTCTCTTGCGTGGGTGCTCACAGCTTGTGCAAAAACATGGCTACCATGCTTGCTCAGCTCCATGCTTCTGCTTCAGGACAGTTCCAGGCTACCAACCTCTTGCTGCCACTCGCAGGGAGCCTGAAATAAGTCCACTGCACCCGGACCTCCCTCCCAGAGGTCCAGTGGAATTTGGAACATCTGAAAACCCCCTAAAAAAGCACGGAGAGTCAGCGATTCTCGGGAGTGCCCTGAAAATCAACCGCACCTCTGCACCACAGCCCGCCCCCCAAGATCTTATAAATTAGACTGACATATAACCAATTTGAAAGGAACAGGAACTTTATTTTAAATCAATTGCAAAAGAATATACATAAAAATAAGGTGGAATATAGAAAATATATTTAGACATTGTATGAGATACTTAACTAGATACTCTAATGATGAAATGGAAACCACCACCACCCAATTTGTGTATGTTTGTCTTAGTTAAAAATAAAAGGGTTCCAGACTTTGGCCCCTCATGGGTTAAATTCTGATCTGGGACTTCTGACCTCGCTTAGCTGTGGACAGTTCCAGCACTAAGTGAATGCTCTGGTCAGTATTTATTTCATATATATATATTATTGTCTTGTTTCATGTCCAATGTATCGTTTATTTCTCTTATATTGTATATAGACTAATTGTATAAATGTTGGAACTAATTTTGATCCTGGCTTTTTAATTAATATTATTCTTAATACTTGTGTAATAATTTTTATTAAGGGGTCCTTCTGTTATTTGTAATACTTGTATTAAATGTAAAATTATGTTTTTATAGATTTCCCCTGACAAAGCCTGCACAGCAAAACACAAGGATTTTGTACAATAATAAATCAATCAACTATCACCTGGCATTTTTTCTTTATGTTCTGTTGGCACATTGCTGGGTGCAGCCCATTTTTTTCTTTATCCTTGGTTTTCCCAGATAAGAACTGACATGTATAGTTTTCCAATTGCTTCTGTGGCTGCCAATACAGTGCAGCAGCCATGGGGCTTCCACATGGCAGGTTTCCTCATATTTTTCCTGCCCCAGATCCCAGCAGTGCCCCTCTCCACACCACCAGGTCCTTTTCAGTTTTTTTTAAAAGTAAGCCACTGAATATTGTTACAGTATTTACTCAGATGCAGGACTTGGTGTTTTTTCTGGGTATGCCATAAAAACAAGGGGGTCATCTCTCCTTATATATAAATCTGTTTTGGGGTGACTCTTTCCTGAACATTCCACACACTCCCACAGCATTTGGCTCCCTGACCTGTCACTCAAAAGGACTCCCCATCTACTGATTGGGTTGCCTGAGCCCCGCCCACAGAACCAGCACCTGCCAAAGTTCACCTCAGAAGACAGCGTCACCTAAGGAGAGAGGACGGAGACTTCGGGCCCTGCCTTTCTGCACTGCCACTGCTCCCAGCCTGGCCTTGGCCTGCCGCCAATCCCTGTGCCCCACTTCCCAGGAAGGAAGAGCCCAAGCCCCCCAGCAAAAAAGCCGCTCCCCACAGTGGCCACCAGCTCCAGCCACTCCAGGTACTCTTGCTCCATCTCCGCCAGCTTCTTCGCCACCCAGCAATACGTCCTCTCCCATAAGGCCCGCTGCTCCTCTAATGAGGGGGGGGGAGCAGTCTTCCCCTCCCTCACTTTCTGATGCCGATATTTAAAAGTTAAAGGGCTCAAAATAGTTCAGATCAGAGAGTCTGAAGATTTAAGCGCAGAAGGTATACTCATGGTGATAGTCTTTCTCAGGTAATCGAGGTAAAGATTTCTTCCCCCCCCCCCGTTTGCCCATTGTTGATGTGCAAGGTTTATTAGTTTTTTTAAGAGTTATATATAACAAGAGAGAGAGCCATACACTTCAAAAGTATCCAGCCATTGCCTCATTCATAACATCTTTAGATACATAATTCCCTTTTCCCCTTTGTTAATCTATAGTCCACAACAGATATCATTAAGTAAAATTCTGTTCCCAATAAACAATTCATTTTTTCTATATCCTATCTGCTATTACAATTATTAATCAATAAAAATATAAAAGAAAAAACACAGGTATTTCACAGCAGTTAGACAGTTCAAATTTCTTATATAATATCAATCTAGTCCCTTTAAGATATTCTTTCATATTTTTAGCATTGTTAGCTTTCAAAATCCCCTTTGTTTGCAAACCTAAACGTAGTAATTTATATTTTCTCCATACTTTCTCAAGTAATCGAGGTAAAGATTTCTCCCCCCCCCCCGTTTGCCCATTGTTGATGTGCAAGGTTTATTAGTTTTTTTAAGAGTTATATATAACAAGAGAGAGAGCCATACACTTCAAAAGTATCCAGCCATTGCCTCATTCATAACATCTTTAGATACATAATTCCCTTTTCCCCTTTGTTAATCTATAGTCCACAACAGATATCATTAAGTAAAATTCTGTTCCCAATAAACAATTCATTTTTTCTATATCCTATCTGCTATTACAATTATTAATCAATAAAAATATAAAAGAAAAAACACAGGTATTTCACAGCAGTTAGACAGTTCAAATTTCTTATATAATATCAATCTAGTCCCTTTAAGATATTCTTTCATATTTTTAGCATTGTTAGCTTTCAAAATCCCCTTTGTTTGCAAACCTAAACGTAGTAATTTATATTTTCTCCAGATTTTGCACCTTTTTCTTGACTTTTTTAGTATTGGCATTCATTTCCTTCATCTTCTCTGCCATTTGCTGTATTGCTCTCAACTTTACTATGCCAATATACTTTCACCTCACACTATATAGATCCCTCTTTTCTCTCACAACACTTAGGGTCATTACACCTTCTCTAGGTAATTAGCCCATTACTTTTATTTTTTCCGTACAAGGCCCACTTTAAGAGTCAAAACTACCCTATAATTTTTTATCAACCAATCAGTTAAGACAATAAAGATAGTCAATATTTGTAACTACAGATTATATTCTTAATCAGTCATTTATCAAGTATCAGTAAAGGTTCAGAGAAAAGAAGGAAGGAAGAAATAATATATGAGCAAATGTGTGGTGTTGTTGTTTTTCTTTTGCAGTTTGAGAGTTCACTTTAGGTAAATCTTCTCATTAGTCAGTTTCACCATGCAAACAATCAAGATATATTGCTACTAATTAGTTATACAGTTTATATTTCTTCTGTTTTCCCTGCAAATGTCTCCCCAAAATTGTTAATCTCCTTTGCTTTTGATCTTTGAAGGTCTCAGTCTTACTTATGTAGTAGCGCTTAAAAGCCTGTTCAGTCTCTGAAGACCCTTTGAAACTCCCCCCCCTTCCAGACTGCTTGTGTGAGAGATCAAACAACCCAAAGCCTGTAAAAACGCCTCGTTGTGCTTGGTAACTAAGAAAACTTGGGACTTCAAGCAGTCAGAGTAGTCTTTTGTTATTTCTCTCGTATTAGGGATCACATCTCCAGACCGGTCGAGGTTTTGGGACAAGGATGGCGTCATTTGCAATGGAGGGTCTGTTATTTTAAGTAAACTAGTCTGTTCACTCTCAAAAGCACTCACGGTTTGTTCCAAAAATGGAGAGAGAGCTTCAAGTATTTTAGTTTGCATTCGTAGAATAATCTCGTCCCAAAAGGTTTCTGACAGTTGCCAGTCCTCTCCGATTTGTGCTGAAAAAGCCATTTCGCACTTAAGCCGAGACTCTTGTAAACAATCGTCTCTGTGGAATTACGCCATTAAGAGTGCCAACTTCGTCGCCATTTTACATCCAGACCCCATAAATCAAGTAAGTCACTGTTCGTCAATATTTAAGGTGTTTTCCAAATAGCAGATAGGAGATTTCAATATATTACTTTGCCCTTTGTATTTATATTGACGTTGATGCCCCGAAGCTCTGCTTCGTCGCTTATCATAGGAATGTGTGAAGGAAAATTCCTCAGCACCTCCTTTAGCTTCTCGGGAAGATTTATAGGGGCAAATAAATGTTGTTTTCCAAGCTTGAAAGTTGTCAAGAAAAAGAAAGTACTAACAAGTTCATTGCCTAGATGGTATGGCGAGGTTTGAAAGCTCTTTTTAAAGGGGTAATACAGGTTGTCAGTCGTACTATCACGGCTGGTGTTCGGTGCTTCCTGCATTAGGACAATTCTGACTCCACACCCGTTGTTGCCACAAATGGGGGGCTCAGATATAAAAGTCCTCTGCAATCAGTTCATACTCCCGACGAACCGATGGGACCAAAGAGAACCAAATGGATCCCTAAAAAAGCTCCAGAAGTTGGTGAGTCTCAGAGCCCTGAGAAAACTCAACCATGTTGCTGCACTGTTGCCCCGCCTCGAGGTAAAGATTTCTGATGCCCCCTTCCTGCCAAGAGTCACAGCTTCGCTCTCATGTCTGCCATAGAGAGCTATTGGCGGTTCTTTCCATCAAGATGCTTCTAGGGCTACAACTCACTGCTGCTGCTTGCGGGGAGCCCCTGATGAAGTCCTCTGGACTGGGTCCCTCTCTAGGGGTACCCAAGGGACTTGAGAGCCCTCAAGCCCCCCTACAAAACTGGCAGTTCAACCAGAAATGAGGGAGCAACCCTTGCTGCAACTGAAGTTGCTGTGCTGAAAACGAAAGTTCAAGAAGGGGGTCATGTTCACATACAAGTTACAGCTATGTCCAATAATTTGTTTACTTGCTATATTTATAGTTTGCCTTTCAATAATGAGAAAGACATTTTGTGTACACACCACTTTTTGTGTATATTCAGGATTGTCTTCCTTTTCACTAAATGCAGTACATGTGACAGATTCTCCAAATTCCCAGCTTTCATCTTTTCCCTTTATATCTCTGCAACAAAAGGTATTAGAGACTTCTTTTCTGTAAAATGAAAGAAGGAATGTAGAGAACCTCTTACACATACTGCTATAATATATCAATGTAATATTGTTTCCTAGTAAAAAAAAACAATGAATGGCTGGGGGAGGAAATGGCCACTGTGGAGAAAATGACTGCTGTATGGTTGGGTCACTGAGAAAATCCAAACTTTCCCACCCACACAACAGCCATCCAGGCTTTGCTGCAATCTTTCCCAAAACTTCACAGCAAAGCAGGTTTGCTAACAATGAGGGAAATCCTGGGAGCTGCACAAATGCACCATGATGCTCTTAGGAAGGGGGGGGGGGAGAGAGAGACTGCTTCCCAGCAGCACCAAACCTGGGGCAAATAATCTTTGTGGAAATAGCCATGCTTATTTTGGTGTCCAGCACCATAATGATATTTTGCAGCCATAATGGGAGATTATGAGAGTCAGCTGGCCTGAGGCAAGGAGTGGAGAGCATATCGTGAGGTGCTGTTAGAGGCTGCTGAGGGCCATGAAACTCTGCTCAGAGTACTCTTGGAATATGCTTGGATGGCAATGATGTCGACTGAAGGCACCTGCATGTTTGTTTTCCTTCTGGAAGAGAAGAGAACACTTCACTTGTCAGAAGTGTAAGCTGGTCAGACTTTTGGAGGAGAACATTCAGAGCCTGCAGGAGAGGATCACCACCCTTCAGGAAATCAAGGAAGGGGAGGATTTTATTGACAAGAGCCTGGGAACTCTGCAAACACATGAAGAAGAAAGTCAAGGAGAAGAAGGAACACTTGATTTCCCTTCTGAACCTCCTCTCAGTTCTACAGTACAGTACAAACCTGAAGACGCCGAATAAGAATAAGAGCTCTGGTCCACTAGAGCTCAAGAATAGTTTTGAGGTGCTTGAGAGGGTGACGGAGATGAGAGTGGAAGGAGAGCCACAAAGACCTGGAAAGGGGAGTGAAGAGGGCATGGTGCCGCACAGAAGTGGAAGGAAATGGAAAGTGGTGCTCATTGGGGACTCTGCCCAGGGGTTTGGAACGTAATGTGTCTAGGCAAGATCCCGTACTCCGAGAAACGTGTTGTTTACCTGGGGCCAGTATTCAGGATATTACAGACTGACTGCCAAAACTGATAAGACCTACTGATCAGTACCCGTTTGTGCTGGTTCATGTGGGGACGAATGACACGGCTGTGAATACCATCACAAAAATTAAAGAGGACTATGAAGCTCTTGGAAGGCAGTTGAAGGCATTGGGAGCACAGGTGGTATTCTCTTCTATCCTTCCAGTCGCAGGAAGAGGAATGCGAAGAGAACAGACCATACTCGAGGTGAATCGTTGACTGAGTTGGTGGTGCCAGCAGTTTTGGGACCACGTGATAAGTTTTCTTAGAGTAGGCCTTCTAGCACATTATGGGCTTCACCTCTCAAGGTCAGGGAAGAAAACGTTCAGAAATAACCTGGAGAGCTTAATCAGGAACTGGTTAAACTGAAGCTGCAAGGGGAAGGGGACGATCAACATGGAGACTTCAATGAAGAAGAGAAAACAGTGGGGGCCCACCTGGGTAGGACAGGTCAAACAAAGGTACAAGGCTACAGGCGCCTATATACCAATGCCCGTAGTATGGGTAATAAGAAGGAAGAGCTTGAGATTCTCTTGCAAATAGAGGGCTATGATATAATAGGAATCACTGAGACTTGGTGAGATGATTCTCATGACTGGGATGTGGTAGTGGCTGGGTATGAGTTATTCAAGAAAAACTGGAAGTGTAGAAGAGGAGGCAGAGTAGCGCTGTATGTGAAGAGAGGGCTAGATTGTCAGGAAGTCCTGGAGAATGTGCTTGACAGCCCCATGGAAAGTATATGGGTGGAAATGACAGGAGGTAGGACAAAGGGTATTGTTGTTGGAGTTTGCTACAGACTGCCGGACCACGGAGAGGAAATGGATGCTGCCCTCCTTGAACAGATTGGTAGAGTATCCAGACATCAGAACCTTATAATTATGGGACACTTCAACTTCCCCGATGTGTGCTGGGAGACAGGCTCAACAAAGCGACAAGAATCACACAACTTCCTGACCTGTCTGGCTGACAACTTCCTTTTTCAAATGGTGGAGGAAGCTACAAGGGGCTCAGCCATACTAGACTTAATATTAACCAACAGGGAAGAATGTGAAGGTGTTAGGGACCTTAGGGGGATGTGAAGGTGTGAAGGTGTTAGGGACCTTAGGGGGATGTGACCATGTCCTCCTTGAATTCTAGTTGCTGTGGAGGATCAAGGAAGTCCGTAGCCAGACTTGTAGGTTAGATTTTCGTAGGGCCGACTTCAACGAACTCAGAGGCTTGATGGGAGTCATTCCGTGGGGGAGTGTGCTGGAAGGGAAAGGAGCGAGTGAAGGGTGGGCTCTTCTCAAACATGAGCTTTTGCGAGCTCAAGTCCTCACTATTCCAGCAAGACGGAAACATGGTAAGGGCTCCAAGAAATTAATGTGGATGAACCGAGAGCTCCAGAATAAGCTGAGAAAAAGGAAATGGAGGGAAACACAGACCTCTAAAGAGGAGTATATGAGAGTTACTATGGCAGATCAGCCATCAGAGAAACCAAAGCTCAGGCAATTGGACCGCTTTGGGAGCAGAAGGAGAAACTCTGGTGGAGGACAGAGAAAAAGCAGACAGGCTTAATGACTTTTTTGCCTCTGTTTTCTCCCAGAAGAACTCAAGCCCATCTAGAGATGGTATAGGACATAACCAAGAATCACACAACTTCCTGACCTGTCTGGCTGACAACTTCCTTTTTCAAATGGTGGAGGAAGCTACAAGGGGCTCTGCCATACTAGACAGTACTAACCAACAGGGAAGAATTGGTAGATGGGGTGAAGGTGATGGGGACCTTAGGGGTTATTGACCATGTCCTCCTTGAATTCCAGTTGCTGTGGGGGATCAAGGAAGTTCATAACCAGACTCGTAGATTAGATTTTCGTAGGGCTGACTTCAACGAACTCAGAGGCTTGATGGGAGTCATTCCGTGGGGGAGTGTGCTGGAAGGGAAAGGAGCGAGTGAAGGGTGGGCTCTTCTCAAACATGAGCTTTTGCGAGCTCAAGTCCTCACTATTCCAGCAAGACGGAAACATGGTAAGGGCTCCAAGAAATTAATGTGGATGAACCGAGAGCTCCAGAATAAGCTGAGAAAAAGGAAATGGAGGGAAACACAGACCTCTAAAGAGGAGTATATGAGAGTTACTATGGCAGATCAGCCATCAGAGAAACCAAAGCTCAGGCAATTGGACCGCTTTGGGAGCAGAAGGAGAAACTCTGGTGGAGGACAGAGAAAAAGCAGACAGGCTTAATGACTTTTTTGCCTCTGTTTTCTCCCAGAAGAACTCAAGCCCATCTAGAGATGGTATAGGACATAACAGGACACCTGAGTGTCCAGTTGACATTGACAGGGAGGTTGTGGAGAGTTACCTAGCTGTACTGGAGAAATACTGGGCCAGATGGTGTGCACCCAAGAGTGCTCAAAGAACT
>NW_015174316.1:164271-185334 GCF_001447785.1 Gekko japonicus | reverse complement strand
TGGTTTGTTATCTTATCTATCTATCTATCTATCTATCTATCTATCTATCTATCTATCTATCTATCTATCTATCTATCTATCTCATCTCTTTATTAGGTTTTCCAAAAGAAAAAAGAAGAAGAAAAGAAAGTTATTTTCCCACAACACAGTATTTCAACAACAAAAATGCCTATTAAATATTTTGTCTTATCTATATTTTCATCAATAATTCATTGTGTATTTCTAATAATTAACATAACCAAACTATATACTGACCGCTAGTATAGATTTCATCAGGATTACATTTCTACCACTTAGTATTTCTGCAAAAATAACCAGTTAATATTTTCTCTCATCTTAACCCATTACCTTCAACATAGTTCAAACACATAAAATAACCCAAGCAATAATCTAACCACTGAGCATGAATTTTTCAGAATTTCCTTTTCTATAAACAAGCCAAAGTTACTATATTACCTTTATGGCGGAAAAAGATAGAAGATAAACTGGTCTGTTATGGTTTTTCAAAACAGTTTATACTGTCTTTGGGACGTGATCAGGCTAGATCAGTTCTAAAACAAAGAATATTAGATGTTGAACGACAGATGGACGTGAGTAGGATTAGGAGCCCTGTATTTGATGAAAGTACACTTAACAAGATAGTTGTGAGATCTTACATCAAATATTTAGATATCAGCAATCATATAAGAATTTTTACCCTATTAAGATACAACGCCTTACCCTCAGCCATAATGGAGGCCAGATTTACTAGATCATTGAGGAAAAGTTGTATATGTGGTATGGGATCTGATGAAACATTGGAACATGTAATTTTCGATTGTCTTATATATCATAATATCAGGGAAGTTTTGATCAAGCCTATAGTTGACTCCTTTCCAGGTCATAATAGAAGGATAGTTTTGTCAATTATGCTGGCAGGAGATAATCAAAAGCTGACTAGGATGGTTGCCAAATTTGGTTGGTTGGCATACCAAACTAGGAAAGAGATAAAGTACAGATAGGTCTAAACCTAACTTTTGATCATAATTTTGATTCTATTATTTCTGTATTTTAAAGTTTTTAGATCCTTATTTATAATTTTAGATGCCATTATATTTTATAATTATACTGCTCCCTTAACTGTATTTACTTGTCTTCTATTATAATAGTCTATGACCGTAATAAACTCTTGACTGACCTTAATTTTTATAGTCCTTTCTAAATATTATCCAAAGATTTTATAAACTACAGTCAGGTGCCAAGCTAAAGCTCATTTTTCTATCTCTTTTCTTTAAACTTGTATTACTACTGTTATTCTTTCAGCAACTATTTAACCAATAGTTATACCTTGTATTTCTGATATTCTACTCTCATCATATCCCAGTAACAATGTTTATTCTTACCTAATTGCTTTTAGTAAATGAAAAAGAAAACTATACCAAATTAAGCAGATATTTTTATTTGTTTTCTATTATTTATATTAAGGTAACATGATTCCCAATTGTTAACAATTTAATCACATTTTACCATTTATTTCTGTATTTTAAAGTTTTTAGATCCTTATTTATAATTTTAGATGCCATTATATTTTATAATTATACTGCTCCCTTAACTGTATTTACTTGTCTTCTATTATAATAGTCTATGACCGTAATAAACTCTTGACTGACCTTAATTTTTATAGTCCTTTCTAAATATTATCCAAAGATTTTATAAACTACAGTCAGGTGCCAAGCTAAAGCTCATTTTTCTATCTCTTTTCTTTAAACTTGTATTACTACTGTTATTCTTTCAGCAACTATTTAACCAATAGTTATACCTTGTATTTCTGATATTCTACTCTCATCATATCCCAGTAACAATGTTTATTCTTACCTAATTGCTTTTAGTAAATGAAAAAGAAAACTATACCAAATTAAGCAGATATTTTTATTTGTTTTCTATTATTTATATTAAGGTAACATGATTCCCAATTGTTAACAATTTAATCACATTTTACCATCACCAATTAGGTACATAAACAGTAAAATACAGGTAAGAATAATAATTAGAGATTGCCTTTAGGCAATAAAAGAGATATCAAAACACAGTTATTATCAGTTGCCTTCATTTCCACCTTATAAAGGTTTTATCATTTCGTGCATTATACAAACAAAATAAGTTGTTCTGCCACATAACACACATTGGCTATTTTTCTGCTTTGTTTTCTGGGACACCTTTTTCTTGATAATCATACTTAAATGTCTTATCTCTTTATATCTGTGGTATTTCACTTCCATGTTTTGCCTTTTCTGTTTTGCTGCCTCTGTCTTCAATTTTCTACTATCTGTTATTTTTCCTTGGAGGACGCCTCGCTCTCCTTTTAGCCACCTTATTCATTTCTCCGTGCGATTGTTTTTGGAAGCCTCCTTTTGACAAACCCACCACCAAGGAGTGTTTTGTAAGACTCTTCACACATTTTACTGGAGACACTCCTTTTTCTTTCCATAGGTAAAGGAGGCATATCTTGTATCCCCTTTTCTTGACTATAGTCCTGTTCCCTCTCTGAACTCTCCGAACTCCGCTGAAGCTGTAATGGCTCCTTCCTCATTCGACCCTACCAGCACCATTTTCTTATCTTTTACTCCGGTTCTTTTCTTAGCCACATTTACTCTTCCAAAATTTGGAGATACTCCTAGGGGGTCAATTAATGGAGGTCTTCACCAGATTATAGCAGAGTATACGCGTAATCACATTCTTGCCTCTGTTGTTGTATATTATGTTGTAAGTCCAAGATTTTTAAAACAGGCGATCACAGCTATGCAAACATGGCGAACCATGTTGCTCTCTTCTTCGCTCCCACTTCGAAACAAATCAGTCTCGTCCTGTTCACCGCCGTTTACGGGCCGTCCGTTCAAGTCTCCTGTGACCTGGCCTCCCTCCAGTATGGTCACAAGGACCCTGGGGGCTCCGAAAAAGTAAAGAAGGTTGGGACTAGTCAGGAGCGCCCTGACTAAGCACCCACAATGCTGCACCATCGCCCAGAAAAGCTCTGTTCAACATCTTTATCAATGATTTGGATGAAGGGATAGAGGAAATGCTTATTAAATATGCAGATGATACTGAATTGGGAGGGGTAGCAAATATGGTAGAAGACACAGTCAGGATAAAGGATGATCTTGACAGGCTGCAAAAGTGGGCTAAAACAAATGAAATTAATTTCATTGGGGATGAGTGTAAAGTTCTACATTTAGGTAGGAAAAATCAAATGCATAATTATAGGTTGGGGGAGACTTGTCTTGGCAGTAGTATGTGTGAAAAGAACCTAGGGGTCTTAGTAGACCATACACTGAAAATTAATCAGCAGTGTGATGTGGTTGCTAAAAAGGCAAATGCGATTTTGGGCTGTATCAACAGAATTATAGTGTCCAGATCACGAGATGTGATGGTACCAATTTACTCTGCTCTGGTTAGACCTCACCTAGAGTATTGTGTTCAGTTTTGGGCACCACAGTCTAAGAAGGATATAGACAACTGGAACGTGCCCAGAGGAGAGCAATGACGATGGTGAGGGGTCTGGAGACCAAGTCATATGAGGAAAGGTTGAAGGAGCTGGGTATGTTTAAGCCTGGAGAGGAGACAACTGAGAGTTGATATGATAACCATCTTCAAGTACTTGAAGGGCTGCCATCTAGAGGATGGTGTGGAGTTGTTTTCTGTTGCCCCAGAAGGTCGGATCAGAACCGGGTTGAAATTAAATTAGAAGAGTTTTCAGCTAAACATTAGGAAGAACTTCCTGACAGAGCAGTTCCTCAGTGGAACAGGCTTCCTTGGGAAGTGGTGGGCTCTCCTTCTTGGGAGGTTTTCAAACAGAGGCTAGATGGCCATCTGACAGCAATGTGGATTCTGTGAACGTAGGCAGATCATGAGAGGGAGGGCAGGAAGGGTTGCCTCAGTGCTTTGTTCTTGTGGCCCTTTTTTACGTGCCCAGGGAAATGCTGATTGCTACTTTGGGGTCAGGAAGCAATCCTGGAGGGATTTTTTTGTCATCTTCTGGGTGTGGAACAGCAGTCACTGCAGGTGTGGAGGGGGAGGTATTTTTTAATTTCCGGCATTGTGCAGGAGGTTGGACTAGATTACACTGGAGGTCCCTTCCATGATTCTGTGATGCTGTGTGCACTGGCAGGAATATATAGGGAAAATCAGGGATATTGCAAGGGTAACCCTTACACATCATATGCAGATCAGAGATGTTGCTGACAGTCAGGAATCCATATGAGGTACATTGAATCTAGCAGCCTGAATATGATGACATCAAGTTTCATGCTGCGAGAGAGCATTATAACCTCAGCATTTAATAACCCAACTAATTAGTAATAGAAATGAGGCATAAAATCAGAAAGATGAGGCATTGCTTCAGAACATCTGGTATTAGAACAGTTGTAGCATGTAATTCCAAATCGAAATCAAGCGATTTTATTTGAATTACATTTAACAATAGTTGCCAACATTGAGACAAGCTAACAAAACCTGCCTGCGGCTGAAGTATTGATATAAGAGACCTCTGCAGGATACAAATTAATAAACTAGATACGAAAGAAAAGATTTTGGCGTGAAGAGAGATTTAATGATGGCCACAATGGATTCTTCATTGATGGTATAAACTGAGTTCAAACTTAGGCAGGTCAAATGTGGGATCAGCTCTGAGTCTTGCCTCACCCCACGTGTCAGGCTGTCTGCCTTCTTTTCCTTTACATTGTAAAGCTCCAAATATGCACTACACAGTTTATGTTAATTTTACTTTATAAAAATAAATCACATTTTAAGGCGTAAGACAGCTCTGAGAACTGGAGATGGGTAGGTGCATTAGTAACATTGCAGGTATTAGCCAATGAACACTCACCACAGCCAGCTTTTCTTCAATGTGCTCAAGCAAATACTTCTTCTTTTCTTTGTTTAAAAAGGGCTCTGAGCAAAGCTGTCGCTTAGCAGTAAAGCCAATCCCAGCCATGAGTAGCACGTGAGACTTGGGAGATTTCATGTAATGGTGGTAATGCTGGTACAGCTGCAGAACAGGGACACAATCCCCCCCCCCCCAATATCTGGAGATGTCTGGAAAGACTATGAAAGTCGATAGTCATGGGGCCAAACTATGTCACCATTTATAGCCCCTTACATGTGTACCCCAACCAGGTAAATAGTACCCCTCTGAGGCAATTTCAAGTTGGGTACAGTGCTGAAGTCTACTTCTACACCATCATCCCAATATAAATCAGAGCCCCATGTGCTTGGAGAACAAGTTCCCCAACTCCTGATGCCTGACTGTTAGAGTCAAAGTAAAGTTGGGAGAACCAAGGTTTGTGTTTTAGAAAGCAGGTATATATTTTGTTCCAATTATAGTTTTTTATATCTGTCACAGAAGCAAGTTTGCTACAGATGGGGTGTCCATTCTAGGGATCTCTCCCTTCCCTCACACACCCTCCTTTCCCCCTGCTCTCTTCAGGCCTGGAGCAGGCAAGGGACTTAATTGGCTGCCACCACTCTGGTTCTAGAGCTTTACTAGAAAGGGCCTAGAGTTGCCCCCAAGCAACCCCCTTCAGCATGTGTCCTGATGTATGGCCAAATTTGAGGTGTTAAGAACCCAGGCAGAGTGAACAGGAACTGGTTTATTAACCAAATGCTAAAACAAGTAAGTATAGAAAAGTTATTAAAATGTGGCAGAATTAATACAGGGCAAAACGCTAGAGAAAGAAGCCAGTCAAAAATCAACAAACCTCCCTGATGCAGTGACTTTACTCAGTCCCTACTGTATTTCAGTGCCTGACCCAAGTAGGCCAGACTCATTCCACCACAGGGCAAGGGATCAACTCCCTCTGAAAGCAGTTTCACTGCCACTGAAAATTCCAGGAGTGCACACGCCCCTTCTCTGTAAAGGGCCTTATATATGCAGTCCTGTTAGAGCTCTGCCTCCTTCACAGGGATTGGTGCCCGTTTCCCCTCCATTTTCTGCCAGTCCAATCCTGAGGCTTGAAAGGTGCTTGGGAAACAGGCATAATGCAAAGTTTACCCAAGGCCTTTGTGGAAGAGATGCTTCCCTGATGCCTACAGGCCGCATCTTTCCTCAGCCTTAGGCCCAGGATTATGACAATATCTCAGAACAGGGAAGCCCCCAAGTGGGGCGTACAGACAGTGCCCCTCAGCTTCTGACTGCTCCCTGCTATCGGACAATTCGACATCCATTTGGCCCTCACGGCTAACAACCAATGACAAACCTGTCCTCCATTAATCTTTCCAGCCCCCTTTTAAGTCCATGTAAGCCAGTGGGCACCACCTCACCTCATGTCAGTGAAGTCCACAACTCAACTAGCCCTTACTTGAAGTGGAGCTTCCCATCACCTGTCTTGAATCTACTGCCAATCAGTTTCATCAGGTGACTCTGAATTCTAGTAATATGGGAGGAGGCAAATTTCTCTATCCACTTTCTCATATCACCCATCAGTCACCTTTTCCCCTAAAAGGTCTGAGTTGCTTTAGCCTTGACTCTTATGGCAGGTGCTCCAGTTTCATTACCATTTTTTGCTTTCCTTTGCTGTACTTTCCCCAGCTCTATAATAGCCTTTTGAGATGCAGTGACCAGCGTGGTATATCTAAACCCCCACAACTATTGTTTTCAGGATTTCAATTGTAATTGTTCCCCATACCTTTTTAAAAACTACCACCATAGTGGTAGACTGATGGGAAGCAAAAACAACTGGAAACCAAAAACATCTGTGGATGACATCTTTCTCCTTAGCCCCTGACAGGCTGTAACCTGATCATATATTCAGTGCAGGGGCATAACTGCCTTGGGACAAAAAACCTCACAACTTTATAGCAACTTCTTAATTTTTCAATATAACTGAGTACAGAGAAAGAAATGATAGCTCCAGTGAGTTAAAAATTATTTGTGAAAAACTGGGATTTCAACATAACATTTTCTGTGTGTGACTGAGCATCTAAAAATGATTCCTTGTACAGCCTGACCCTAGACAAGTTTACTTGGACTCCTGCCGAGGAAAGGTGCTTAAGATTGCACTCTGAGTCAAGGTTTCATGGAAATAGAGTAAAAGATTGCACACTCCTTTAAGTCTCTGTTTTGAAAAATACGAGTGGGTTACATTCTCCCATGGAGGGAGGTATAATGGTTTAGTAAGGACAGGCTAGCTTTTGAATTGGCAACCTGCCAATTGTGTGCATTATCATGATCCCTACAATAAGCTGTACACTATGCTTCAAAATCCTCTTGACTATTCAAAGCATTTGGGGGGAACATAGGACAAACTGGATTTTTGCACAGTAATGATTGCAGCCACCCAGAGACAGAGAAGTGTTTGTTTCCATCTGTGCACGTGTGCATGCAAAAATCGAATAAGCTCAGAGAAGGATTAGAAATGTTTGAGTCACGCTGCTGTGGAGGACCCTGCTGGGCTGGAGGACTGGAATTGAGAATTGGTTGGAAGACCATACATGCAACCCAGTGTCTTCATTGGTGACTGAATAGCACCACCAGAATCCTCTAATTATGTAGGATGCTGTCATGTCACACACGGAGACGTCATTGCGATCGAGTTTCATAGAATCTTGGCAGAATCCCACCTGGGAGCCTGTGGTGATGTAACTGCACAATTACTTGGATCCTTGGAGCTGATCTGCTCTGCCCACAGGGTTGGGTCATCCGCATGCAGCCCTGGCCACTGAGATCCTGCCAGGAGCAGAGGACTCCCCATGTGGTCGCATGTGAAAGACTGGCAGGGATTCCCATCAGCCGCACTGACTGCCGTTTGAGAAAGTTATCAAGGGGGGGGGGAATCCTGCTTGTGTAGCTGCCGCGTGTGGCTTGAACAAATGGTTAGGGCGTCTGGGGTGGCTCTCGTGATTTCATGCTTTGCCTGCCTGCACTCAAAGCTGGTCAGTGGTGATGCTACCTTGGTCCCAAATAAATTGGTGTCTGAAGTTCCGTCATCAGTGATTTTACCTATAGCTTTCAGCTTCTCCACGAAGCCACTGGGAGAGATCCTCAGGAAGTTGGGGTCTTGGTACCATCCATATGCTGACAGCACCCAAGATTTGCCATCTTTGTTTTAAACCTGTGCTTGGAGGTTGAGACGATGAGGGTGAATAAGCGAAAGCTGAATCCAGGCAGGAGAAAGGTGATTCTGGAAGGGAGGCCCTGGGTCACCCAGAGAGTTACCTGCTGTATATTACACAGCCTCTGACTCCCACCACATTTTCCTTTTGTAACCTCCAGAATCAGGTCCTTCTCTGCTGTTTAGGTGGCGTTACTCCTGAAGATAACGCAGAAGTGGCAGCCGGCACAAAATGCCTCTTGCGCCTTCTGATAGATCTTGGGAAATGGGGACATATTTTACCAGTATTTTGGTCACGTCACTGCACTATTTGTTTGCTTGCTTCCAAGCCCAGTTTAAACGGCTTATTTTGAAGGCTCATCGTATCCCATAGCCAGGCAGCCTCTGTGGGCCTGCCTCTCCGTTTATCAGCCTTCTTGACGGACACCCATGTCAGGACATCAGCAGCCAGGAACAAGATTGCCCACATGCATAGTCTTCCTGTAGCAGGAAGCTGGCCTTCTTTGTTTTTCACAAAGGCTAGAAAACTAGCATTTGGTAATTAACAGACCACTGATTGAACAGCCGGCTATGTTGCTTTTTACTGGTAGTTGTTGGTTTATGGTCTAATTGCTGGGGGGGGGGTGTTAAACATTTAGCTATTTTATTTTTACTTTAAAATGATGCTTCATTGCTTGTGTGCTTCGAGCACAGGAACAATGGCATAAAAAGGCTTAGTAAACAAACATCCGTTTCCTCATAGGCCTCCTTTCAGATCCTTTAAGTTCAGTTCTCCTCCATCAGTTTGTTGACATAACTGTAGCACTGATATCCCATCCTTCCTCCAAAAGGTGTATGAGTTGGCCAAGTTATCAGTGAGCTCTGCAGCAAGCAGGCATTCCAATTCACAGCTTTCCTGTCCAAGGGCCGGTGATGTCCCCCGAGTACACTCAATTGACTCCCCACCCCCCGTATAAAAGGACAGCTGCCATATTCACTCGCAAGGATGTGACAGCTTAGGAGAATCTGCTCCTTATCCCTGGAAACCATGACTCCAGGACTGCATATACAGCATGTCTGCACTTAACCTATAATATGCTTCACTGGCTCTTTAGCATTTTCATGGAAACAACACTGCACATCCCTCGTGTGACATGAGCAATGTAACAAGTAGCACAAATTATAGAGTCCAGCGGGGGCACCTTTAAGACCAACAAAGGTTTATTCGAGGCATCTGAGAAAGTGTGCCGTGCGCATGAAAACTCATGCCTCGAATAGACCTTTGTCAGTCTTAAAGGTGCCCCCGCTGGACTCTGAATCTGTTCTGCTGCTTCAGACCAACACGGCTGCCCCCACCTGAATGCAACAAGTGGGGACTGCTGGAAAACCAGGACAACTTGGGGGTCTCACAGGAAGCCGGTCTTCTGAGCCCCTCCTGCTCCCACCAGTAAATCTGCTGCCCCACTTTGCTGCTCCAATAATCCTTTGTGAGAGTTAAAGGCAAGAATGCAGCCAGCTGCATCTCTCAACCTAGAGCCCAATCACCGACTCCCTCAAGGGCTCCTGATTCAAGGAGGGGAACTGAGATTGCTCCCTTACAGCCACCACGAGGGCTGAAAGCACTCGATATCCCTTCTGTGGGAAAGCTTGGCTCTTCACCACCCCGATTCTCAGTTTTGGTTAGCTGTAGGCCAGTCCCAGCAGTGTTTTTTGCTGCAAGGGATATTACCTAGCAACCTGAGGGCAGTTTGCATATGTAAGCCTCACTCCTCTTTACACTGGTGCAGGGGTCATTTCTTGCAGGAGCACACCGGAGGGGAGCTCTGGCAGTAAAGAGCCCAGGGGGCGGGCACACGCAACAAGCCCCGCCCCCTGCTCCCAGCAGCCCCGGGCCACAAGGAGCAAGAAGCAGCCAGGTAAGTTGCAGAGCCCCCCCCCCCACAGCTTGCAATCCAAAAGAGTCCAGTGGTATCTTTAAGGCCAAGATTCAAGTGCAAGCTCTCCCTCCTCTACGAGGACAGATCTGCACGTTCCCCCCCAATAGCTAGCAATCCAAGAGTCCAGTAGAGCCTGAGTGGTGGGTGTTGCCTTCTGACACACTCCCGGTGATGTCAGGGGGTGTGGCACATGCAAATAAGTTATGCTAATGAGCTCCTGCACCTCTTTTTCTACGAAATGACCCCTGCACTGGTGGTTTGGTATTCTTGAGATTTCTTCAGCTCTAAACATTCAGAGCTACGTTAGCGCTTCTTACTATGTTCTATTTTGTCGAATGTATGCAAGAGCTTTTCTAAATCCTACTAGCTTACTACTACTACATTATTATTTCTAGAATGGTTTATCAACATGGGTGAAACCCAGCCCCTTCAGGGAGATCACCTGCCTTCTTCACTCGCCAGCCTAAAGGCAAATGATCTGCAGATAAGCTGCGCTTGAGGCAAAAGGCCATGTTGACAAAGCAATTTAGGTCGTGAGGGACGGCCCACTTTTGTTACTTCCTTTTAAAGCAGTCCTCAGACAACACTCCTGTTCATCTATGACTTTGACTGTAACAAGAAAGTTAAATCTGAAATAACTGGGCAGCCTCTGTACTCCTGAAGCAATGGAGATGCTGATTTGCCGCATGAGAGCAGTCCTTCCCCAATTGTATGTTAAAATTTTGCCTAATTCCATTAATAGGTAGGATGGGAATGAAAATCACAGAACAGAGACCAATGTAGTTTCCCCTTGTTTCTGTGCAATGTAGGTTTGCAAGCAATCCAAGGACTTGTGCAGAACAGAATGAATTTAGATCAGCTCTGATCTCATCACAGGCCCATGCCCATATCCTGCAGCTGAAGATTTGTCTATAAAGTGGGATGGGGCTACACGGTTTGGGGATGCGAGGTGCCCCGCCCCAAACTTGTAAACACTGTCACACTATATGCAGTATCAGCAAAGGACCATCAAGCCAGGCACTCTGGTTGAAGAGACGGGGCCTAGCGTTGACTGGAACTGAAAGTCCAGGACCCCATGAATTCTGAGATAACCCAGGAATCCAGAAGGAAATTTGAAGGCTATAGAATATTAAGTGCCTAGGATCATTTGGCATTTACGTCTTCCTTTTCCAGTGGTTCGTTGTCAGTCAAAAGGCACCCTCTTTAGGGCTTCCATCTTTCCCCGCTCCCCCAAATTCTCTGCTCAAGTGCTTCTCTCACACTACTTAGCAACACCTGTCTTTGCCAAAGTTTTGCCAGTTCCATGGCATTATGGAACTGCCTCATGAACAAAAGTTATGCAAATGAAGGAAGTCTGCCTAATTTTCTTCAGCATGTCTCATACATTCTGGTCTCATAATCTGAGTTCTTCATTCTGCATTTTGTATATTTGGAATTTGTGGGAGCTCTGCACAAAGCTTGTAGTTCAAAGTGTGGGAAGGAGGAGGAAACATGTGGTGTAGATCCAGTGAATGACACTCCGGTTCTGATGGCAAGTCCTCCAAGCCAAGAAAACGAATTCATCTCATGCAGGGTAGGTGAAAAGACAGATTCAGGTCCAGGCAAATCCAGTGCCCAGAAGGGCCAACTATGCCTGCCTTAGCATCCACACTGTGCAGGATGTCAGCCGCCCTAGTTACATAAGGTAGTTTTAGGAATTGCATTTCTCTGGTCCTATGAAATATTTTAAGATAAAAGTTGTGGGAGAAAGCTGTCACCTGGGGAGGGGAAATAACAATGTGTGTAATGGGGAAGAGGCCAGTCAAAATGCTCTACATTTATCTAGGGAAGAAGAATAGCCTATGAGGCCCTATGCTCAAGGCAGCATAGAACCGAGAAGAGCTGCTGAAGCCAGTCTGGTTCTTCAGGCAAGACGTAGGCACACTGTCTTCCCCTTCACCAATATGAAAGGCAACTGGGGGGTCCACAGAACCAGAAAGACTCTTCTTCATACCCTGAAGTCCTCCCGGATCCATTTGCTTCTCTGTGAATCTTCACCATCAGATTTTCTTTCACCTCCAATAAGCAGTTTGGTGCCAGAAGCAGAGCTGTGGAGCAAGGTGCAAATAACACCTCTGCAGTCCGGATATTTTTACACGGCATTTTATTGGGGAGGGGCTATTAGGCCTGCCTTGTTACACAAATGGTGGTAGGATAGGCAGGCTGGATCACCAACCCATGTGGGAGGGGGGCACTTAACTAACCACTCACGGGCACTACGACATCCCCAGTCCCTGCCTCCCCCCCCCCCAAATGGGATCAAGGTGTCTTGTCATTTTAAGCATCACAGGCTCTGGAATGTCCTCCCAGGTCCTTCAAGTTGCCCTCCCACAACTTTTCTCCCGTTTAGCACGGGAAGCTGCAGGCAGCCTGTGAGCTAGTAAAAAGACAAGACTCTGTTATGCGATTGCCGACTGGAAGTATGTTTTGTTTCATTCTCTTTATGCTGGTTATGTGCATTTTTAAGGATGCTGGTTCTCTAGGTAACAATATGGGTCTGGAGCTGCTAGAACTACACACAAAAGGTCTGCTACTTCATCACAATTCAGCGTGGTAGCAAGGCTGTGGCTTGTTATTGCAGAAACAGGAATGCTGGCACTATAGTCTGTTAGTTAAGTAGGGTCTTAAGGGGCTTCATCTGAAGGCTTATTATTTTAATGTAAACCAGGGGTGCTGGTACTGCGCTTTTTCACTCCAGAGGCATACACAAATGAGTTATTGTGGGGCACTTGGAAGTGCTATCACAGTGAACTACTATTATAGGGTAGTTGGGGGGGTTTGGGGGGGGGGGGGGAGTGCTGTAGCAGATTCTCTCATGAGCACTGACAATTCACATGGTTTCTCCCAGCACTGGGTATGACTGCCAGGGATTACCGGAGTTACTGCCCTATGTTATCCAGTGGTCATTTATGAGCACGGACTTGTGCATGCTAATAGCTCCTAAAACGGTGTTTTGTGGCACTGGGATGTTAATGCAATCTTTGTTAAGTGCTGAGCCAGCAGAACTAGCTTTTTAACTATCTTAGAGTCTCCTGCTCTGTAAACGTCTGTTGCTGTAGGCGTGCACGTGGTCCTTGTCACTGTAGGTCTGTTGAGGAATAAGGGCTTGCCTGTAAGTAGACTCCTACCCAGGAGCATGGAGTTTGCATACCAGGGTTTGCATACAGGAAAGCTAGTGCTCAGAGTCAGCACATAATATTTTGTTAGTGTGGCATCACTGGTGAAGCACGGGCTGCTGGAAACTGTCAAAAAACAAACAAAACCGACTCGTGCCTCTCCTCCACTGGTCCTGGAAGCATGAGGTAGGTTCTATCCAGGGGCTGCCTGGCTCAGAAGCCGGTAGCTTTTCTCCAGTGGAGGAAAGGGAAGGTGAAGAGGCTGGGACATGCCTCTCTTCGTGCTACTGGCGAGGAACAATCTGGGAGCCAAGGTGTGGGGCTAACTCAGAACGGCAAGCCAAGGGAGGGGAGAGGACCCCACAGAGAGGGCAGCAGGAGGGTGGGGCTCCACAGCTAACGGGGTCCCCCAAGAGAGGAGAGTGAGCCCATGCAAGTGTGCGGGTGATGTGGGCATGGCACTTACCAAAGAGGGCACCAGATGGTGCCACACTCCTTCCCGAGGGACGCGGCAGCCACTTCGGAAGGGCTGTAGGGAGCAGGGTGTCTCTGCATAACGCAAACCCCAGTGATGGGCCGGGAGCGAGGGAAGGAGGGCTCGGGAGGGACAGCGAGGCCCCCCCCCCTCTCCGGAGCAGGCCCCGGCTTGGCTCCAGACCGAGGGGGCCGTATCTCCGAGGCTATTTGAAATGAGAGAGGAAGTGAGTGACGGGATAGTGGGGCGAGTCGATGCCCAGCACCTGGCAGATGCCCAGCAGCTTGAGGCAGGCCTCACTGCGGCTAGAGCTGGCACAGGCCACGTTGCAGTAGGGCTCCTCGTACTCGGTGGACACCAGCTCGTCATCGAGCAGGTTGAGGCGGATGACCCCGCGCTCGTGGAGGGCCTGGAGCGTCTCCAGGCTGGCGGTGGACCTGAGGGCTTGCAGGTGCTGCGACACCAGGCACATCACCCCCACCAGGTGGGTGCGGGGGAGGGAGCGGGCGGGCAGGAGGGGGGCCACCCCACAGGCCACCATGACCGAGGCCAGCATGATGTCCACGCCGTAGATCTCCTGGATCCAGTCGCGCAGGTAGAAGCCGCCCATGCGGGGGTTGATCTCAATCAGCTTGGGGCCGGCTGCCGTCAGCTTGAGCTCCACATTGAAGACACCATCGGTCAGGCCGCAGCCCACGCAGCACTGGTAGGCCGCACGAATGAGCTGCGCCTCGCGGTCAGGGGGCAGGCAGGTGGGCATGCAGGCTGCCGTCTCAGTGAAGTTGGGCACCCGGGTGGGCCCGTTATCAGACACAAAGGCCCCCAGCATGCGCCCTTCGTACACCACAAGATCCACGTCGTGTTCGGTGCCAGAGACATACTCCATCAACAGCATGGTGTTGCCCCAGCCCAGCCCGATGCCGGGGTGGTCAGAGTCATCTCGCAGGTCCCGGGAGATCTTGTCGAAGTGCAGGTGGCACTGCTGGGCATCCTCCACCAGCTTCACCCCCACCGCCCCTGCGCCGTACTCCAGCTTCATGACCCCGGGGAAGCTGAGGTGGCTGGCGGCCCGCTCCACGTCGGCATGGCTCTCCAGGTGGCAGCAGGGCACGGCGTACAGCGCCGCCGACGGCCAGCGAGCCCCCTCCTTGCGCCGCCGCAGCAGGTGCAGGTGAGTGCGGCTCTTCTGCTTGGCCACCCGCATGGCCGTGGGGGAGCTGCAGCGCAGGCCCAGCCCCTCGCACACCAGCGCCGTCAGGACCATGCAGTCATCCCAGTAGGACAGGCAGCCGTCCAGGTGCAGGCCCCGCTCCCGCACGAGCCCCGCCAGCCGCTGGGCATGCTCCTCGTCTCTCTTGTGGTCCGTGGTGTCATAGTGGATGAAGGTCTGCACCAGCTGGGAGGCAAAGTGGTTGGGGTCGGACTCCACCAGGTGGATCTGGGGATGGGAGAGAGGAGAAAAGAGAGAGAGAGAGAGACACAGAGAGAGAGAGGTGGGAAAGGGAAGTGGGGGTGGGGGGAAGGGGAGGGGCGGACACGGAAGGGCAGAGGAGATGCAGAGAAGGTGGGAGAAAAATCAGAGATGCATCATCACTACTGACAGTATCACCGGAGGCCAACTCCTCGGGACCAAGTGCGGAACAGCAGCCTCCTAAAGCAAGAGGCCCCCTCCACGGGCAGCTGCTCCCCACCTGGCAAGAATCACACTGAGCCTTCCAGCCACAGTCCTCCAGCACCCTTCGGTCTGAGGGCAGGGAGGTGGGGTCTGAGCTTCCCCTGACCCCTGTCTCTGCAGCAGCTGCGCTTAGCAGTGAGGCCGTCCACTGGTCTCCAGGTTTGGGAGGAGAGGAGGAGTGAGATACTGGGGCAAGATCCAGGCTGGCAGAGTGGGGAGGAAAGGGTCAGAGTCCTGGAAAGCAAAGCTGCACCAGCCGGCTGCATATGGAGACTGTACAGGGAGTCACAGGTCCTTTCTCCATCTCCTCTGTGCCTCCTTATCAGGACTCAGTTTAGATCAGGGAGGTGCCTCCATTTAGCTCATCACCAGGCAGTGTGAGCTTTAAGCAGGGAGCAGATGGGCGGGGCAGCAATAACAGTTTCACTGCTGATGCTTTTTAAGCAGGAACATCCAACAACTTCGGGGATCTGTAGACTTTTTTTGTTTGTTTCCTGTAAGGGCCAAGCCATTCTGCAAGAGGCGCTTGGGGTAAAGCATATAGACTGTCCCATTGTGAAGACGGCTGCTGCGGACAGGCTCTGGCTCATGAGCTAATGGTGTGCCCTGTCCAGGGTCTGAGCTGGAGAATGGAGGCAAGGTTCTCCATAGGCTTCAACATGGACACACCCAGCCCTCTGTCCCAGAGGAATAAACTGGCATCAAGGCACTTGTCCCCTTCAAGAACAATCAAACGACTACTGACTGACTAAGCCGTCAGCTGCACTCTCCCTGCCTGTTTCTACCCCATGTCATTCTCACCCCCTATTCCCAGCCTGCCACCACCACACCTCTTGCCTCATCTGGTCTCCCATCCCCTGAGCAGCAGGACTCCTACTGACATCCTTGGTGGGGAGCCCAGGGGATCCATCGGTTTCGGGGCTGGAGTCTAGAGGCTTCATTCTTGAAACTGCGCCGTGTTTCCGTCTCCTCTAAAGGAGGAAACAACTGGCAAGGCAATTTCTCGGTACTGATGGGGGAATCATTTTGTATCTTGGGCTTGGAGAAGCCAGAAGCGATATAATGGTTCTTATGTGGGCATCGGGAGAGGAGGGTGGGTGCGGCCAGAGGATCTTACTGAACACGTTGTTTGGGTATTTCCCGAATGCTTTGGCAGTAGGGAGATGCAGCAATGGAAAGTTCCACTGTTGGCCTACCAGACAGCTACTAAAGACACAGTAAGCGTGCCACACTATAAGCCATGCAGTTGGCAAAGGGTGTCCCATCCTGCAATGGCTGGACCCTCAGCCAGAGATCCTGGTCTTGGACACCGTTCTACTTTCTAACACTGCTAACGGACACTTGATGTGGGTAGAGGCTGCTCCAGCTAAGCCTGAAACCCACAAGAGCTGATCTGAACTTCTCTCTGGCCCCAGTGACTCTTCCAATAGAAACCTACTTCTGTGCTGGTCCTTCCTAAGCCCCAGATGGAGTAATTCTGATGAGGCCAGCCCCAAGAACCGCCATGACTCAAGAATGGGAAAGAGCCAGTGCCAAAAATGGGGCAGGGAAGTTCTACTGGAATACGTGAAATGCCCCTTTTGGTGGCGGCAGGGGCGGGCAGGGGAATTTGTGGCTTCCTCTCCTCTTTGTACTTAGACCACACCCATGAAGTCTACATAATATGGACAGGGGCTGTGGGGGGTGGTGCTGCTCTAGCTAGTCAATCCTGCAGCCCGTGGCGGGGCTGCATAAGTCCGGTTTCCGCATCTTACTTTTAGCCCGTAGTCCCTGGCTGCCTCCCAGACGAACTTTTTGCTGACTCCGCCGGCCCCAATCACCAACACGTGCTTGCCCTCCATCAGGTGGCACTGGGCACGACGCAGCATCGTCTCCACCAGGGGCCGTGCCACCTCACCCGCTGGCGCTCCCACCACCCGGCCCATGGACTCGAACACTGCGCAGGTTTCCAGGCATAGCTGTGAGTTCATCTCCAGGGCCACCAGCTGCAGAACCTGGTCTTCTGAGCTCAGTAAGAAATCTACTCCTGCCAAGAGTAGAAAGCAAGACATTGTCAGTTACCAAGGGCTGGGACGCCAGGTGCGCATCACTGATCACTACAGACATGCTGATGACTGTGCATCTTTGCCACAGAACCTGGGTGGGGAAGACAGTGTGGCATGCTGATTATTATACGGACTAGGCTCTGGGACTTGGGATACTTGGCTTGCCACGGAAGTCCGCTGGGTGACCTTCAGCCCGTCATACTCACTCAGCCCGAACTACCTCACAGAGTTGTTGTGAGGTGGAAAAGGGAAAGGGAGAACCCTGCGTGCCCCTCTGAGCACCTCAGAGGACAGGCAGGAGAAAAGTGCACTGGGCAGATCTGATTCCCTTGGAATCCCAAGCAAGTAAATAAATAACCTTCCAAAAGCTGAGGTGTTCACTGGATCTGGTGCTTGTCCCTGGAACAAGAAGACATCAAGAACAGCTGCAGCTGCTCTGCCCTCCATCCTGATGCCCCATGTCCACAAGGCAGAAATATATTAATTGATTCACAAAACTGCTTGCCCTCCTTTCTGCAGTGAGGTCAAATCTGCCATAGTTGGTTGGAGAAAGGGCTAGTAGAGGAAACAGAACAGGAAGACCAACAGAAACACCCTCTCTTGGGGCTTCATTGTTTCTTAAAGGGACCTCTATCTGCCGTTTCGTTCTGGTGACAGATGCTACGTATCAGCTCACTGGGCTAAGGTCAGAATCTGAAGCGGCTGTGCTCTGTGTCACAGGCTGCTCATCAAAGGGGGGAGGAATGCAAAGAGAAGGACACTCGATCTGGGCCCTTTGGCAGCCGATGGGTTTTGGCAGAGTCCTGAGGAGGATCCGGGTGAATGGAAACCACTAAACTTTCCTTTGAGCTAAAGGGCTAATGGCTGAGAAAGCAACACCCGCACTAGATCTTGAAATGAAAACGGTATTTCAAGAAGCTACTTGGTGCAGCCGGAGCAGAATACACTTCAGCTGTTCCTGTGCACTGTGGAGTCGGGTGAGGAGGCCTTTTGTGCCTCCAGGGGCCACTGCCACCAGGCAGGGAGTGAGGATGGCACCCGTGCACCACGACACAGGCGAGTTTCTGATGAAGTGGGACATTCAGCGAGATAAAAATATAACGGATGGGCAGCAACTGGGTGTGTTTCATGAGGTGTTTAAGAAAAATTATTGCCATGGGAACCTATTACTTAGGAAGATCACTAGGGCAGAGTTCAGTAAGACATTTATAGCAGAAGTTTCCAAAAGAGTCAGCAGCGGCAGCTTTCCCCACTGGGGCAAAAAGGGGGGGGGGACTGAACCGAGAAACCTGGGATCCAGAACCTGAAAAGGTTAGTCAAACAGAAAAAAAGGCCAACAATAAAACCTTAATATATAGAGTATATAAAAAGATACATGTATTTATTAACAAAGAATTTTAAAAACATCATAAGGGCCCAATCACACCTCATGTAAAAATACCAGAATCTAACACACAAGGGCTAATGGACTTGACCTGACGCGTTTCGGCCTGCAGAGGCCTTCTACAGAGGTCAAACACAGTGAGGAACACATTGGCATTTATTAACTAACATTCCTTCATGTGAGAAGCAGCTTAAAATCTTCACCAGCAATACAAAGAGGATGGTCAAAATTTACCAACTGGCAACTTTCCCTGTGGATGATGTGAAGTCTGTGATTTGATGTTACGTACTAACATTTGTTATGATTCAGCTAAACAGAAAAATATTCTATTCGATCATTTTTAACTGGAACTCAAAGGGTCTTATCTATTGTATCATCTGTAAGTGTGAAAAAAGTACATAGGGTGCACTTCAAGGCCGATAAAGATCAGAATCACAGAACACAGAAGTTGCATCAGACGAAGAAGAAAAAATGCTCCCCTCACCGATCACTTTGCTGCAGCAGGACACAATGACAGAGACTTCTCTTTCTTCGCTCTGGAATATGTTCGACCTTGCAACCACCTGCAGATGACTCAGCACTTGAAAACCAGAGAATTGTTTTGGATTCATGCCCTCAAAACTGTAACCCCATATGGTCTAAATGAACAGGTGGACTGGTGTGTAGTATGATTTTTGACAGTTTCACATCTATGTATGATATTTTGACTGTCTAACATCTAGTTTGGAATTTATATTGTTTTATAGTTTTTAATGTTATGCTGTATGTGGGATGTGCAATCACATGACTATTTCAAGGCACTCTACAAGGATTGCATCATCCTTCACACAAGGATTCCATCATCCTTCACCTGATATAAAGCTCCAGCATTTTTACTTGATCAGCACTGCTCTTTGCCTAAGGACAATTCTACTGAGGACACTTTGGCTAAACAATCATAGGAAGGCACTTTCTGGACCAGAAGTAACAAAATACTTACTTTCTGAATTAAGTTTTAAAATTGTAGAATGCATTGGTTTTTATATATATATAAATATATATATATAGATTATCAACAGGAAACACCACTTGAAAGGGCTATTTTGGGGCCGGAACACATTGGAACGGTGTTCCAGCTGCCTTCCGAGCCTGCCCCTCCTCTTCCTCAAGACACCCCCTCTGGTGATCTCGATCCAAGCCACACTGGCCCACAACCCGTCAGCACTGCTCGCTGACTTTCCTCCAGCACTGGCGCCTGGGCAGCCCTGGCAGCAGCTCGAGCAACCAGCCCGCCGGTGAATCCGAACACCCCGACGCAGCCGGCGAAGCCCGGAGTCGGCTGGTGACACTGCCGATGACCTCCTCGGGGAGCCGCTCTGGAGCGTTACAAGTGGCACTCGGTGCCTTGTCCACCACCACCACCCCTTTCCCAGCTGCTAACTGGGCAGAGAGACCCCCTTCCCCCCACCATGCTCCTCTGCACTGCTTTACCTACTGAGCCTCCGCACCCTTGGCCCTGCAGCCTTCCCTGTCCCATGCCCTGAACGACGGGGGAAACCCAGCAGACGTGGGGGTGGGGTGTTCTGCCGAGCTGAGGCAGAAAAGGGTTATTTAAAGGTCCTTATTTGGGCAGTGGTATCAAGGGAAGTCGTTGAGGCAAGCCCTGCCCTCAGTTGTCCTTCGTGTCAGCTATGCTGCCATGTTAGTTCAGGAGGCCAGAGGCTTCCTCTTTCTGTGCACTAATTATTGCTGCATTCCTTCTGTGCTTCTTCTCTGCTGTAATGCTGTTATCTCTAAGATGTGCAGGTGGTGTAGTTTCTGGCACTGAGGGAAAACCGTGGGAGCGCTATCGGTTCCCAGCTTCGGCTCTAATGGTCTGGGGCTCTTCTCCCGTGCGCGGGAATATGGCTAATTGGCTTATGGAGGGTGTGTGTGTGCATACGAATGCCCTATATCCCATTATGCTTGTAGGGGCGATGCCATTCTTAACAGTGCCTTTGTTAATGCCTCTATAGCTCTTCAATAGAGTATAACCTTTCTGATAAGCGTGTACTCCGTTGTTGGCTGTGGAACCTGACACTGAGTTGTTTGTTGCTTTATTCAAGGGGCAGACAGTAGCCCCATTTAAACGTTTTTGGCATTCTCCTTGGGCGTTTTCTTTGCTGCCAGACAAGTTGCTGTTCACTGTGAGGCTCTGGGGCAAGTGTGTTCTTACTTTAACATCCATTCTGTTATAGAAAAAGGAGTTGAGGCAGTTACTCCAGTTACTCTAAACCACCTCATAATTTTTGTAGTCAGCTGTTTCCCTCTTTCTAGAAAGGATCTAAATTATTGCTTTTGGTCTCTCTTT
>NW_015174316.1:144488-164169 GCF_001447785.1 Gekko japonicus | reverse complement strand
CCCCGATAGTTAGCAATCCAAAAGAGTCCAGTGGCACCTTTAAGACCAAGGTTTATTCAGGTACAAGCTCTCCCTCTGTGACCACACTTCTGGTAACATGGGGGTGTGGCCTAATATCCTAATGAGCTACACTGTCATGGGTGTGGCCTGATATGCTAATGAGTTTCAGCTGTTGGGTGTGGCCTATTATGCTAATGAGTTCCTGCTGGGCTTTTTCTACAAAAAGAGCCCTGCCACTTGGGATCTGATTGCATCTTTGGAGGCCTCATTTGCACTTTTATTCTGTGCCCAGTGGTTTCATTTTGGAAGTAAGTCAATATGTTTTTCAGTAGAATATACTTATAATTTATTTATTCATTTTATTGTATGTATTTAATTTCCCATTTCTCTATTTTTTACAGCAACTTTTTTCTGGTCCTTCTTGTATTTATATTTTATACCTGTATGATTGTACCGTACTATTATATAAGCCAATGTGTTTGACTTCTGAAGAAGGCCTCTGCAGGCCGAAACGCGTCAGGTCAAGTCCATTAACCCCTCGTGTGTTAGATTCTGGTATTTCTACATGAGGTGTGATGGGGCCCTTATAGATTTTTAAATTCTTTGTTAAATACACGTGTCTTTTTATAGACTCTATCTATTAAGGTTTCCCCACTGCCCGTCCCCTCTCCCCCATTCTCAAAGCAGCGGTGGTGCCTGTCCTGGCCAACCCCCCCCCCCCCCCCCCCCCGCAGTGGCCGCTCTCCCAGGACCTGCCAGTCATGAGCAGCAGGAGTCTTGGTGGTGGGTCACCACGCTACAAGAAGCACGTTTTGTAGGGAACAGAGAACAATGAGTCACAAGGGATTCATTTCCACACCAGAGCTACAGCGCAAGGTCCAAAGAGAGCACAACTCCTCAGGGAGCAGGGTCATGACTCGCCACTGACTCCCAGGGGGCCGCATGGCCTTGCGGCTGGAGGAAGAACAGCAAGTGGCCCTCGTCCCACAGGGTCAATGTCCACGTCGCTATCAAAGACAAATACGTAGCAAACCACAAGAGACCTGCAGGAGCGATTATCCCATCCCCCCAACCTTTGCTTCCTCCCCTCTCAATCTTCCACTATTTCTACCTCCCACCACCCCTTTTCTTACTCTCTAGCCATGGCACTAACTTTGTCTTTCTGCCCCACCCACCCCATCACTCTATCTCCCCACCTTACCATCATTCTTTCACTCCCTTTCTGCCCCCCCACCCCATCACTTTCTCTCTCTCTCTCTCTCTCTCTCTTTGCTCCCCTGTGCCATCAATCTCTCTGGCCCCCCATACGTCTCCTGGCCACCCTCCCACTGTCCCCGCTCCCTGCACAGCAGCCGTGGTGGCAGCTCCACCTGCTGCCCATCCACTCTCTCCCATTCCCAAAGCAGCAGTGTTGACTCTCCTGGCTGACTGCCTGCTTCTCCCCCCCCCCTTCCCCAGCAGCAGCAGCAGTGGCAGCTTTCCCAGCGGCTCGCTTACTTCTTCCTCCCCTCTCACCCCCAGCCACAGCCGTGGCCAGGGGTCATTTCGTAGAAAAAGAGCTAGGGGAAATCATGAGCATAACTCATTAACATATGCCACACCCCCTGACATCACCGGAAGTGTGTCATAAGGCCACACCCCCTGACATCACCGGAAGTGTGTCATAAGGCCACACACCCCGCCCCCAACGGTCCCGGCCGCCACCGCCGGCCTTGCAGCTCCACTCCCGAGCCCCATGAGGGGCCCGGCGGTGGACCTGCAAGGCTGGCGGGAGTGCAAGGAAACCCCACGAAGGCCCTCTCTGGCCCCAGGCAGGCAGGGGTGGGGAGAGGCAGGGAGGAAGCAACTTACCCTCCCTCTTCTCCTGCCTCCTCCTGGCTGAATGAGGGCCGGGAGCGGGGCGGCCAGAAGCAGGGGGAGGGGCTTCGTCATGTGCCCCACCCCCCGCACCTCACCCGGGGGAACTGCGATCCCCCGCGACCGCCCCCGAAATGACCTCTGGCCGTGGCTCTCCTAACCACCCTCCCCCTCCCCCATCCCTCTGCAGCAGTGCTGGTCACTCCCCCGGCCCCCGTGGCTTGCTTCCTCTCCTCCACGGCAGTCATGGCGGCAGGGCCCTGCGCAGCCAGCAGGACCCTCCAGAGCTGACATGTCAGCAGCTCAAGTAAGTAATCTGCACGTGCACAGTTATAAAGTCACGGTTTTGTAGGATTTAACCCCAATATAAATTTTGCAACTTTTAGAACTGTTCTGTAAATCTGGTAGGTCCCCCAATTTTGGAGAAAAATCTTTCAATGTGGGCCCGATCCATGGTTTTAGATATCCACAGATCTGCCCCCACTTGAGAAAGAGACACACAGACCTATAGCAGGATACTGTGTGAGACTTTTCTTAGCCTACAGAGCTTGACGAGGGCTCCTCCAAAGCAGATCATTGTAGAGTTTTGCTCCTTACACTTAAACAAGCTACTTCAAATTGCTGCACTTTTGGGCAACAAAACTGTAGCACTCCATGAGAGAGAGGCTCCACCCTATTTGGCAGGGAATCTCACCAACAATGTCCGTTTGAGCTCGGCGACCACCTCTTTGCTCAGCTGACAGACCAGCCTCCATATCCAGGAAGGCCCTCATGGCTGCCTCAGACTTCTGTTTTATCTGGAGATGGATGGCTGCGATCTGGGCCTCATCCTTCAGCCCCCACTGCTGCAAGCTGCTTTCCAGGGTCTGTGGCACCGTGGCCTGGTGCTTCAGGGGCTTATCTGCTCGGCCCACACCACACACCACCTGGTGGGGGGGGGGAGGGGGGAGAGAAAAAAAGTAAGAGCTTCCTGGGCTTCTGTCATTCAGCTGCCCTCCTTTCCAACCATCTCTTTCGTTCTAAGAGTATCAATTAGCCAGTCCACTTCATTTTGCTTTGAAAGCAAGCTATGATGTGCATGCACAGAATTTATACAAGAAACAAAAATACAGTTCTATCCCGATTAATGAATGCCTAGTATAGTCCCTATCCAGGGGGAGGTTAGAGATGGTAAGCCAAACTAGTCGTGTTCCAAACAAAAACTAGAGTCAGAAGATCATCCCAGTCCTCAAGTACCTTCTGTTTCTTTGTGCCTGTTCCCCCCAAAGCCAGTTCAAAATGGGTGGGAAAACCTCACTCTCTCTGCTCTGCCACCCAATCAATCCCCTCTGCATTGGGGAATAAAAGACACCCCCCCCTCTCCGCTGTCCTGCTCAAAAAACTGCCGCTCTCTGCCAGGGATTACTCCCTGGGCCTTGGGCTCCCAGCCCGCAAATGGCCGCTGCAAACGGCTGTCAAGGCTCCTGTTACCTTGCTCAGTAGAGGCTGGTCCTTTCGGGATCTGCAGACAACAGCACAGATTCGAACTGCCAGATTAGGTCGCAGAGATGTGTTGCCTAGAAATCAGTGATGCAGGGCAGGAAGAGAAATAGGGAAAGGCAATAGAATATATCAGAGATAGGAGTGCAGCATGTGAAAGGAGGGTGAAAGAACAGGACCAGAGAGCAAAAGCAGAGGGATATGTTGGTGTGGAGTCAAATAAGCAGTGCAGAATGACCCAGGAGATGCCGGGATGCCAACATGGCAGCCTTTCCACCCTGTCGGTGCCATCAATCGTCCAGCTTCTCCCATTTAGCAGACTGGATACCCATCTCTCCCAAATACAAAGTAAGATTTAATGAGATGAAGGCAGCAGAGAAAGTGTGAGGGACGGTGTCTCTCTCAACAGTAGGACCCAGATGTCACTGAATGATGTGCTACTGAAATAATTTACCTCCTTGGATTTCCTGTCCTGACAGGAAGATCCAGGAGGTGGGAGATCACTATAGCACAGTATCCAGTATCATGTGGATCCAGCCACGCAGTAGGGGAGCTGACCTTAGTGGGAGGTAACTATAAGATATCCCTTACATGGGGAGTTGCTTGTGTCAGAAGAGCCAGGCTGGACCATGCGAGCAGTAGGGATGAAGGCCTCGAGCAAGATGCTCTCCTCCTCCTCCAAGGTCTCCAAAAACGCAAGAACAGCTTGCAGGATGCATCCCTGTTCCAACTTAGCATGGAACGACACTGCTTGAGCTCCACTCCAGCGCCAGCCTGATGGTTTCACGACCACCTGCAGGAAAAACAACAGAGACAGGCCTGAGGATCCTGCACTGAACACCTTTCCCATGAAATGCACTTTCGACTCCTCAATGGCCCCCCCACATATAGTTTTCCTGACTTGTCAATATCTGAGCTGTATCCAAAAAGGATCACAAGAAATGCACCGTTCTAGCTCCGCAGTACCCCCTTCTTAACCTTGCCTTTCTAGCCGCCCCATGTCGGGTCCAGGGCTCCTCACCTGGTCGTAGGGCTCCATGGCCCCCCCTTGCAAGAAGGCCGTGATTTCCTCTTGGAGCAGGTTGTCCTGTCCCTCCCGACCGCTCAGCTCCACCATGCGGATCCGCTGCTCCTCTGTCATGCTCCGCAGAGGCAGTGGGCGCTTGAAAGTGAACGCGAGGGTGGGGGGCACGGCCACGTGTGCCTGCTGGTCCATGAGCTGGCGGGTTAGCAGCTTGTCCTCCAGCAGGCGCGCCAGCTCTCCGGAGCCCCCCGTGGGACAGTCGAGGTCCCGGGCCAGCTCGGCAGCAGACTGGCCCTGTACCTTGCACGGCCCAAAGCAGCCTGTGAAGTAGGTGACACGGCGCGGGGGTGCAAATTCCTCCAGTGTGGTGAGGCCACCAAGGTCAAAAGTCACAGCCTTGAAGACCAGCAAAGAAGACTCCCCTGGGCGAGACTCCGAGGGCACCTTGGAGAGCCAGGCAGGCGACAAGCACAGCAGCATGTTACCTGAGGAGAAGGAAAACAAGAACACCCCCCCCCCCTCAGCGTGTGCAAGAGATGGACCCGTGCTCCAGAGACGCTTGCCCTGGATTTCTAGGATGGCAAAAATGTCCTGTGCTAAACGTTTGGGGAGGGGCTGCCAACCTTAGGCAGCCTGTGCAATGCTCACAACAGAGCAGTCAGGAGCAGCTGGGCGGTTTGGCACCTTGCAGTCACTCAGGGCCATCGACACCCTGATCATCTGCTCTAAGAGATCCAAGAGATCCAAGCCCCGTTCAGCCTTCTCTCCCCCCCCCCTCCAATGGAACAGTCTGCTCTTCCCTTAATATCTGTGTGATTTAGTTTGGTCCTCTTGGAGCTCTTGTTTTACTTTCGTTTTTATATGCTGAATGGACCTGAGAACCGGTCGTTTCAAATGTAAGTGTCTTCAAGCTCCTTTTTAACTGCTGGTGGGGTAATTTAGAACTTGGGGAAAGCAAACATACACAGAGGCTTTCATTTTCTGTCCCTTTCTTCCCATTTTTTCTTCCCCTTTCTTTGCTCCCTTTCTTTTCCTTTCTCCCATTTCTTTCTTTCCCTTTCCATCCTTCCTTCCCCCCCTCTCTTTTTTAAGCTATAACCAGCTTAAATAAAGGTTAACCGTCAATAAACACAAAGTGTGCCAAACAAAGTTTGAGTTTAATTCTGGGTCTTAGCTTTCATGTGAATAAACTTTGTTGGTCTTAAAGGTGCCACTGAACTCAAACTTTGTTCTGTTGCACTGGAACAGATATTCTTAAGTACCACTGCTAATGAAATATTGAGCTACTATCCTACCTTAAGCATGTGTGGATAGGAGGTGTTGGGTGTACCCTAATAATTTGTTCAAGTAACTTTGTGAAGTCTTTTGTACAGTGTAACCCTATTGCCTGTGTAGAAGAGCCCTCTTGAATCATTTTGGTTTGCATAGGCTTCTCTCCCCACTGAACAGCAGCAGAAGAGGCACTTTTTCCTGTTTTCCTCCTCTAAAAACTAGGTGCGTCTTATGGTTAGGTGCGTCTTCTGGAGCGAAAAATACGGTAATTTATGCAGCAGCCAAACTGCTTGCTCACAGCTTTAATGCCAGTAGCTCACAAAGTAGACTTCTTGCTCACAAGACCCCACAGCTTAGAGGGAACAGTGATCGCAGCCCAAGGGTAGAAGCCTCTTGGTTGCCATCCTTGCTGTAATCCAGGCCCCTGGCCAGTTTCCTCTTAGCCCCAATACTACTGTTGCTGTTCTTTGCAGGTCATTATTGCATGCTAAGAGACGGAGGAACTCATTTCTTGAGACCACTACTGTAGAGACAAGTTTGGACACATTTCATTCTGAAAATGTCAATGGGCTGGGCGGCACATTATATCCAAGAAATTCACACTGCTTTGTGGTTTCTTTCGTTTCTTTAAAAGGAATTGTTTGGATAAGGCTCTGCACTAAAACCACACCTTTGCTTTTATTGTTCCTGTGGTTGGATGCTCTCCCTACCCTGTGACCCACTTTGCAATACAGAGTTTTATTTTTCAAACCAAGGTTACAATAAAAATCTACTTTAAATGGCCATGCGCATGCGCATGATGCTGTTCGTGGTGATCCAGCACCATGCCTTGTCACAGCTCTGTTTCCCTATTTTTTTTCCCCCTGCCACTTCATTTCATTGCTGCTTCTGTGGTTATTACAAAAAAACCTGGTCTCTTTGTCACTGAAACGGTGGCACTGTTTGTCTCTACATTCTACCATATAGTGCGAGTTGGCTTTCACAACCTTCTGCACAAGCAGAAGTGCTACCAGTTTGTGAATAAACTGTTTTGAGTCATACGGGAAGCGGATGGGTGGAGGACTGTGCCTTGGTGCAGGATATGGAGAGAGAGAGAGAGGGGGAGAGAGGGGGGGGGAGAGAGAGAGAGAGAGTGTGTGTGTTGACCTTCTGGTTCATTCCAGCCCTGTGCTTCTATATGCACTGTAGCCGGAGGGAAATCTGAGCAGCTCAGCTGCCAGAAGAGCTCTGGTTACCAACAGCTCTTCTCAGCCTCTGAGAACAGACAGGAGGAACGCCAGGAATATGGAGCAACAGCTGCCCAAAAGAGTCTGTGGGAAGCATGCACAGTTGGATATCTTGGTCCAGACAGGACTGCAAGAGAGAACGTACTGACAAATTTCAGGCACCAAGGAAACGGTGGTTTATTATAAAGTACTTTCAAATACAGAAAAAGAAACCCAAACTATTATCTTGTTAAGTCTATATATCATGTAAGCAATCCAGTTACCGTTATTCATGACTAAACACCATTTAGCTATCCTGGGGCCAAAGAACACACGTCGCATGTCACACCAGTAAGGCTGACAGGGCCATAACCTTTTGAGATCCATCCAATCACTTGATTTTGTATAGGAATTGTGATGCTGAATTGCCATCCTCTAGTGAAGCAGCCTGCAGGGCTTATGCATGTGGGATAAAAACTGCAAGGTTAAGGGCCCTCCACATATTATAAAGGGTTGTTTGTATAGCCTCACTTGTACTTTATCGTCCAATTGGGCATAAATCATATTTGATGACTGATAAATAATTCCAAATGCATATGCACATGATGCCAGGTTTAAGCATCAGTCCCTGGCCTCTGAAAGGCCTATGAGAGCCCGTATGCCGCCCGCCTGGGGAAAGCTACGGCCGTTCCTGAAACAGGGGACATAACAGGCTCTGTGTAGAAGAGCCCTTCGACTTCTTCTGTCCTACTGTCACCCCTGATGAGGCAGATTTTGCAGATTTCTGAAATAACAGACACACCCATGAAACATTCACCACTGGCAAATAGGTATGACTCTACACACATCTCTTCCAAGCTACCTTCAGTGCTCTGGATTATCTGTCTCCCAAATCATGTATTATATTCTCTTTGCCTTTTAAGACTTCTTCTATTTAGCTCCTTTGCACTCATTTATGCATACGTACATTCTAAAACAAGTCCTGAATGGAATGAAAAGGTTCTAAGGACCTGTGAAATCTGTCGTCCTTTCATATGTTATACACAAACTCTCTGAGAGTGTTTGATATTGTGAAGGCCTATGGCCCCATACAATAAAATGATTCTGATACTGATACTGTAGTCCTTTAGGCTAGATGATGTTTGGCAGAATAACAATGAAGTTCACATTTGGGACAACTGATTGATTGAAAGTCTTCAACCCCAGTTCTAACGTGCCTAATAATGTACAAAGGCACTTGTGGAATATCCTTCTTTAAAAGCGTGTAGTAAACAAATTGATAGAACATAAAACGTTAACAAGCACATTCCCTCCCACGTCACTGGCTGTAACACAAGAATAAATGGTTAATTCCAAGAGCCTTCAGATGGCATGGTAATCCGATAAGAGTTCCTGAAGATGTTTCGGAAGTAAAAGAAAAGAATCAGCAGGCACTGGCTGAAATGTAACTCCTTAACTAGTTTGCAACAGTAGTTAAGGAGGCCTCCACACCAGCCATACTGCCATTATTTACTGTGGAGAATTCAGAAGATGCTGCCATCAAACCACCATAGTCCAGTATTTTCTGTGCTGTCTTTTTGCAGATCTGGTTTTCGATAATATTTTTGGCTTTGGAGACAACTGCAGCACTAGCTTGTCTAATGTAGACTGACTGTGGATGAACATGGCAGAAACAGTGGCCAGGCCAGGGACAAGACTGGTAATGCACCACTATCTCCTGGCTGCACTGGGTTTGGAAGTGTCCTGCCGCACAGTCCCTTCCCCCATTTTTAAAGGTTATGGAATTGCAAACAGGAAATCAGGTCAGGAAATTACTCCTTAAATGGTCAATTATACTAAGTATGAGCGTGTACATTTTATTTTTTCCTTGCAAGTGTGGAATTAAAAATATATATTATTTTCAGTTCCACAGATGTACAGAAGTGACAGATGAATTTGAAAAAAAGGAAAGTGAAAAGAATAATTGTAAATTATTAATTAAAGGTTCAGGAGCAGTATAATCAGTAACTGGGAAGAGGCAGTCCTGTCCCATTGCAATACATGGCCCTTCTGGCAACCTCAGCAAGGGGTTTCCAAGGCAAGAGACGCTCAGAGGGAGGTCTGCCCATCGCCTGACCCTGCGTCGTGACCCTGGACTCCCTGGGTGGCCTCCCACCCCACCCCACCCAGACACTCTCCGGGGCCGGCCCTGCTTAGCTGTTGAGATCTGATGAGATCGGGCTAGCCAGGTCAAGGCGAATGGCACTTACTCCTGAGTAAACGTACTTAGGAGCTCACTGTGGAGGTTTACTTGGGATATCATGATAGGTGTAGGTTGCTTCCACATGGGGCAAGGTCGATTCCCTATTCTGTTCACGTTGCTGCTGCAAATCCCTTCGCATCTGCAGTGGCAAACAGAACCTCGTTACAGAGATTTTTCTTTGCACTTTCCCCTCCAGCCCAGCCAGGTGGCTGGTTTTTTAAAATCCCAGTTGTAAAAATAGCACTGTAGTGTTTTAACACTATAGTGATATACTACCAATATCAGAAAAAAAAACAGCCAAAAGCTCACAGAAGTGTGTGCGTGTGTGGGGGGGGAATGGTGGTTGACCAGGGAGGGGGTACCAGATGTGGAAGGGGTTTCCCTCAAACCTGCTTTGGGTACCATCTTTCAGGAATGATCATCCCAAAGTGCGGTTGGGGAAACCCACACCAGAGCCAGGGAAAACTCAGAAAGTTGACAAAAGCCCAAATCAGAACTTGCAGAGGTTGGGGAGGAGGAAGAGACACGGAGCAAGAACCCAAGCGCAGAGTGCAGAACTACAGCATTAGTTTGGCTTCCATGAACTGTGAAAGAACAATCCTTCAGCTGTGAAAAAGAACCCTCACTTGAAAGCAGACTGATGTATGTACAAGCCGCACTGCTTCTGCTCCAGAAATGAAGAAGCAGAAGGTATTAGGAGCAGGTTAAAACTTTAAGAGGACTCAAGAGGATTCAAGCAGAATTTTCCGATAGCCCAGGAATTCCGCTTCTGCCTCTCAGAGTGTTTTCCTCAACAGTTTGCTTATCTACCCTTGCGGGGGGGGGGAATCATGCAGGCCCCTTCTCTTGAGTAAAATATATGCAAGTGAGATGCCGTTCACAACAGCACATATGCACCACAAGACTGTAATCAGCAGGCATTTTAGACTTGGCACACCTCTAGGAGTCTTACAAACTGATGTGGGGAGGGAGAGCACTCTCCACGCACTCCTTGAGGGGAAGTGGCACAAGCTGGCTGCTTTTTCCCCAATCGGCCCTGCCCTCCCGGTCTGCATAGAGGAAAACACTCGGCTTCCATATTAAAAGGGGGCGGAAGCAACTTTGGTTGTCTGTTACTGGCAAGACACTCTGATGAGAGACACAGCTCTGAAATATCCCTGCCTGTGGACATTTTAATGTAGCCGTTCTCTCAAGTAAGGTTGGGCTCCTCAGCTCTACGTAACTGATTAGAATGGGCTCATCGCCCAAGTAAGCCTTTCAGCCATGACTGCCGGGTGGAACTCACCAGGACACTGGTTGCCACCTTCCAGAAGCACAGACAGGTATGAAGTGGGGGAGCCCAAGATACAGATGGTAACGTCGGAGGGTCCAAATCCTGGAAAACATAAGGATGCCACATTCCTTATACTAAAGTTTGGGGTGTTAACATCCTTGTTCTGCAATTTCACATTCTGGTATTTGAAAATACTGTAAATGATTCCACCATCTTAGCCACATCTAATTCCCTGGAGTAATGCTATTGTTGGCTTCAGATGAACAGGTGAGCTAAAGTGGCAAAGCCTCAAAGAGTAATTTCTCTGGCGTTGTTTTGATGCTCTGATGCATCACACACTAATGGCGAAATCATCACTCCTCATCTTGTAGGTTTCCCCGGAAAGGTGAGCGTAATCCCAGAGAGGGGGATTCGTCAGAGAATTCACATTAAGTCACTTTGCAGTGACTTTAGTCACCACCTCAGCTGATTCCCTGAATCCATCCTACATATTATATTGCTAAATATTTTCGTTTAAGCCCTAGTTTGAATTTCATACTAAACTCCACATCTCCAGTTCTCAATGCTTTCTTCTGAAAATGCCAGCAGGTCATGTGCCAGCCACGCCCCTCATAGAACACTACTGTTATAATCTTTTGCTGAATAACCTCCCTCTTTAATACTAGGGGATCCTCCGCAAACAGATCTCCAAGGACTGGTTAAAAAGGGCTGCAGAAGTCTCTCCCTAACAGGCTGGCCCCACTGCACAAAGCCTCATACAAGAGGGACATCGTCATATCCAAAGGAGGATGCAATAGGTGACCTAAAGCTACAATAACAAAAATTCCAGCTCAGTTTGGGCTACATAGCCTTTCTTAAGGGAATATCTTGGGGGGGAGGGGGGAATTATTATATACACCAAATCGTTTAAGTTATAAGTTAATAACCACCAGGGAAAATAAAATCATAACACTAACTCTAATGGCTCCAGCCAGGCGTTAGAGAGGAGCTGTCTGTGAGCCACCAGAGTCCTCCAGCTCACCTGTCCGGGGCTCCTTGGTGAGGTCAACAGTCTCTGGTAGCCCCTCCTGCTGCAGGGTGCACTGCAACAGGTCATAGTGGTAGGCAGTCCAGGCCCGTGCCCGCGCATCCTCAGGGCAGATCTTGCAATCCAGGGGCACATCTCGGCGCCAGGCACAACGCAGAGGGCTCAGGGGTGGTAGAAACCCCTGTTCTGCCCAGTCCAGTTCCTTGGGTGTTGGGGGAGGCTCTGTGTGGATCTGGTCCAGAGACAGCTGTAGGCAGAGAAAGGCAGGGGAGTGGGAAGTGCACCCAGGAGAGGAGAAGGAGCTTAGCTGCAGTGAAGACCTCACTCAAGTATCGGGGAAAGGACACTTCTCAGCAAGTGGGCACTGTAAGTTCCAAAGGAAAAGAATCTTGCCTATGCGTGCTAGGGATGGGGCTGAACTGTGATGCCATTAAGAAAGTTAGGAACCCTCTAAAATAAGCAGATGAGACTCTCTGGATTCTGTGGTCGCTTGGCCTGCATGCCTGATAAGAATGAGACAAAAGTACCCCTCTATTCTCTAATGGGATGGGACAGACCATTATGAGGACACCAGGATGATCAATCGATGAAGTGTCCAGGAACAGACGCAGAGGACAGCAAAGGCCTGTGGGTGCAGGACAGGAGGCAAGAGTGTGTGTCCCACTGAAGCTTCCAAGGACGCCATCACTCAGCAGAAAAGGAGAGAAGCACTGGTAGAATTTATGGGGCCCAGTGCAGGGTGGAGGAAAATACTTCTGGCAGATTAATACAGTGCCAAATGCCTGCATGTCATGGGAGACTGGGAGGCACAGGAAGGAGCAGCAGCGGAGAACCCCGCTAATCAGCTGATATTTTAGCTTATCCTTGTGCAGGCCCAGTGCAACTTCTCAAGACTCTTCAGCACACAGGTGGCTGTTTGCTATACCCAAGAACTTCAACAGAACACAGCAGAAAAGTGGTGCCTGGAGACAGGTATCTCACCTCATCTACAGCACTGCTGAGCTACCATTGCAAACATCCTGTCTCCTGCCTTCAGAGTCTTCTAAGGTACTCTATTTTATGCTAAGTCCTTTAGGAATCTCAGGGGGGATTTATAAAGACAGCAAATTGATATATGTTGGTCTAAGCAAGAGACAGAAGTGGGATATATGTTGGGTAGAAGAAGGGAGACATACAAGGCAGGAAGAGAGGAGAGACAAAGAAGGGCCGGACTCACCATCATTCAGGGTGAAGATGCTGCAAGGGAAGAAAAAAGATAAGTGACTTTTTTGTGCCAGTTGTGACCTAGGCTGTCATCTCATCTTCAGCCCCAGAGATGAAAACCCCATTTAATTGTGCAGATGACGTACTTTACTGTATGAGGCTGAAGAGACAGGGCCAATGGAAAAGTACAGTGTAGCCACTCTGTATGGCTTATTGTCCTTTGAGTAAACGGCTATGTGGATTGACAGGTCATCCCAAAATCACGCTTAATTATTCCACATGGAAATAATGTATAAAGAATCTTTAGCAATGATCAATCTATCACCTGTTCTTTAGTGCCTCTTTTGCATCCCTTTCCAAGTTGCCCCAGGGCAACCTCACCCAAGTTATGCAAGTGAGAGTGACAGTGCAGAAACAGGACTTGTGTGGGTGTGTGTTGAGTGACAGGGGCTGTGGCTAAGTTTTTAAGAGCAATAATAGCAAAGCACACCAGGGCTTTACAATTAATCATCACTCCAGTCAAGGATGGAACAGAGTAAGAAAATACTTGTGGCTGGTATGTGCCTGGGGCCCTGTGCTGGCCTTTGGATATGTTCTGGTGCCAAGCAAGTGCCCTGTTCTGTGTATTCATGCTGCACTATTTGCTGAGAAGTTCCCTGAAGATCAACGAACTGTGAAATGTCCAGCTATTCAAGAAGACTAGGATAAAAAAAAAATGAGGTTAGGAATTAAACTCACATGTTTACCCACTTACCCCCTTTCTCACTCTATTACTGTGGGCTTAGATGGTTTACAAAAGTACCACCTTTCTCTGCTGTCACTTGGTTTTCCTGTGGCACTAGATCACAGTTACCCTTTGCCCTGAGGGAATTCTAGAGAAATGTCATTGACAAATGCCAGAGATGTAAATACCTAAAAGCAAAGCCCTAACATTCTAGAACTTTTGAAGGAGCTGAAGACGTTATGTTGCGCCATCATGGCCGACAACAGGCATATCCATCCCATCGTCACATCCATCCCGTCATCATCTCTGCCCATGAATTTTTCAGGCTAGAGCCATCTTTGACCAGAAATGACATCAGGACAAAAAGAAAAGATAATGAAAACCATGTACAATGATGGCCCCATCACACCAAAGTCAACTCTTTAAAAACAAACTGTTGGTTGTTTACAGGCTAAGAGGCTGCAGATTCACTTCTAGTTTCTCCTCTTCTCAACCAATGGGTAATGAACCAGAGACGTTTGGAAATGCTTCCATTGTGATCATGCCACAAGCATGGAATACAACTGAAAATGCAAAATTTGGAGGCTTTGGCAAAATCCTGTGGTGTTTTTTTTAAAATCAGAAAGTTTCTAACTCCATACTTGCAGATAAATGTCTTGAGGGAAAGTAACTAGTTTCTACTAACTGTTTACTAAGAACTAGAGTGATGTGGTGAAATTTCACTAGTCAAGGAATGGCACTATTTCACATAGCACAGGGTCCTGCACCTCTCTATGGTACTATATTCTTTATCCATCTGTCTACATACCCACCTCTTAACAAAGTTCCATGCATTCCAATCCTCCTTTCCTATTCTGGGATAAAAAGGGGAACAAAATGCAAATTCTTCCAAAACCTTATCCTAAATCTAAACTCAAATTGTTCAGTGTAACGCAAATTGATAGTGAGTTACACGGCTATGTGCTCTGTAGCAGAAGAATACTGGAGGACAGAATTCCTCCATTCCTGGAAAGCAAAATTCCAGCACTGAGACCTGATTCCAAGGCTTATAACTCATTATATATTCCTGCCCTCCGTATTCTTTGGCTGCTCGATACATAGCAGTTTAACAAAGATAAAGAAACTGAAACATGTAAGGCTGACCCACCCATCTGAGCCAACATGATAATTCAAATAAATTCACTTCTGTCTCTTTGTGATAAGAGTTGCATTAACCAGACTCATCCAAAATGACCCAAAATGTCCTAAAGAAGCCATATTTTATTTGTTTCATGGGGGCCAGAGATCCCCATTCCCTTTCGGGACCTACTTAAGGAACATGAGAGGCCCTGGAGGGGTGAGCTGAGACCACAAGCGGGGGAGAGAGAAATGCCTGCTGGCTTTCAGCCCACTGGACTTTCCCACTAGCTGGCAAAGCATCATTTTCTCTCTACACCCCATCTATTATTGGTTGGTTCTCCAGTATTATCAGGACAACCACTTTGGGAAGAAGTCTGAATCTAGAATAATGTTACAAATATCTATAGATATCTTTTACCAACAAAAACAACATCAGAGGCGACGTATATCAGCACCGATGATGGATCTTCTTTTAAGGGGGGGGGGGGGGGAGTGCTACACACCTCCTCACAGTTAGGCAGCAGGACTGTATACGAGATTACAACCTTTCTTAGATGTGGTTGCATCTCTGCCCTTGGGACACATTCTCTGTTTGACCTTATGTACACCTGGACTGGTACTTTGCAATTTAATGAGCAAACATTATCACCCACTATCGGAAGGAAAGTGACTTTTATTGTTTTCCTCAGCAAATGTGCATACAATGTGACTTACAGTTAATCAAGTTCAAGAGTAAGTAGTTTTGCAGATTTAGGTGTCAGAAACACAATAACATTAATTTCAACATCATATTCCAATTCAGTTCAGGGGAACGATGCAGTGTTAGGAAGTGTCTTCACATTTTGTTTTCATTCATTCTGTTGCAAGAAAGAGGTTCTATAGGTGAGGAGGTCTTTTAAGCTCCAGAGTCTTCACTTGTTGCTAGCACCACCAATTAATCCATGATCAGCAATTTAAGCTTTAGTTGATTATTCTCAGTCATTGTTCAATTAAAGCTTGCTATTTAGGGCTCTTATCTGGCAAAATCTTGTTTTAGTATAGCTAGAGTAGAAGGTGTTAATTAAGTTATCAGTATAATTAATCAGTTCACTGACTTGCTTTTTTAAAAATAGAACTTTTAAAGTAAGATTGTAATCTGAACTGTGAAGGGGATATTACGCGCTAATGGCATTTATTGTAATCAATATACACATGTTGAAGTTAATCTTCTAAACAATACATGATTTTGCTTCTGTTGTCTTGTCAAAGAAACTGCTATCTGTTACAAGTCTCAAACAACTGCCTGCATTGAAACAGCAAAGTATCTGTTCTAATTGGCTTCAGAATAATCCCTGAAAACTAGAGAGTTAATCAATAGAGTATGTGGCACTCTCTATCTGTAGATAGCTGCTGAGACAAAGGGAGGGAGCATGTACAACTGGTTTCATTTTGCTGAGAAAGAAAGCTCTCCTTCAAGACGTTTGGGGAAAACCCTAACTGCATTTATACAAGTATTGTGCGGCTGCTTTGGGGCTTCAGGATTTACTGCCAGAAGTGCTTCCACATTACCAAAGCAAGAGTTTGATATTAAAACTAATTTATTTCCCACTGGAACGCTTCAGAGTAGTCCTAAGAATCCCAGCATTAAAATGAATAAAGCGGGCCATTCCACAGTTGAGAATAATGACTTGCTTCCCTCTGAACAGACATAACTGCATATCCTTCCAAATAAGGAATCCAGGCAAATTCCTGCTCATAACAAGGGATAGTATTTGGATATATGTGTTCCTGCTGTGTCAATGCACTGAATGAATCAAAGGAGTATACAGCATAGTGTTCCTGAGGCATACTGAAAGGGATGAGTTGCAAACTTTAATGGGAATAGAGTTGCCACTGTTTCAATGGGCCCTACTCCTGTGATTTTAATAAAAGCATGTTCTGTAGACATTACTGCTTACTTATCTCGACACTATGATTTTTGCAGTTCAAGCTGCTAGTAAGAATCTATGAGCCATGAGGCCTTATCAGCTGGCAACTCTAAATAGAGGAGAGAGATTCTGGTGATGGCACACGTGTAATGCAATAAGGGAGACTAGTTCTTTTAGCCCCAGAGTAAACATAAAATGAAGTCAAGTGCCTTACAAAATCACCTGCATGTAGCTCTCTCACTACAATACAAAAAAATTGCATTAGAAGTTAGTAGATGTGCTTCCTATTTCATTATAATGAAATGCTAATTCATAAACTGTTGTTTGAAGATCTGGGATTGCTTAATTTGTTTATGTAAGTTGATGGCTGGCTGCGTGTATGTCATATCTGCATGGCAATGGAAACAAAGAGTCTGCTTGAAGAGTAATGAATTCCAAGTGAAAACTGGATAAAGAACCCGGGGCTGCAATGGCAGAACACCTGGCTTCACAAAGGGGCCTGCCTCCTTTCATTGGGCAGCTTGAGCCTGTATAAATTTTTAATCCCAAGTAAATCCCACTGAGTTCAAGTGGGCCAACTACCAAGTGCATATCACTGAAATTTTAGTATAGTCATCAAAGGAAGAAGTTTTGCATGCATCCTAAATTGTGGGAGCAGAGATTGATCTGAGATCCTGTACTTGAAAAAAATAGGCTCATTTCCAGCCACTTCAGCTATCTGCACTCACAAGCTTATCAACTTGCCCCATTGTTTGAGGAAATGGTCTGATTTGCCTTGTTTGGTTAATGACTCCTGGTGGCTGATGTGAGCCAGTGATAAGGGATGTAGATTCACTCTGACCTAGTATTAATCAAAGGGGGGAAAAGACTAAAATCTGATGCCATCATGTGAAAGATTATTGTTCATTCCAGCTGTAGCTCGGAGGACATTCACACTTCAGGAATGTACCCGTTTCTCTTCCACCCCCCACCTCATTTTTAGACTGGGAGTCCTATCTACGGATTAGGCAAAGGGTGGCTCCCTTCACCGTGGTTGTTCTGAGGGGAGACGAATACAACGTTTATGACTTCAACACCTCATCTGACACACTGTTTACAGTGCAGGGGCCATGCTGCTGCAGTTCCTGTGCTATTCCGTTTTCCTCCCTGAGGGGACAGAATTTTGTCTCACGTGAGTCTCCAGGTGAGTGGGAGACAGTCTGGGCTGCTGTCCTAAAAAGCTTCAACCAGCCCACTGGAGAGGAAGACGCAGCCTGGCCCTCACCCGAATTAGCTAGTCTGCTCTCCACAGAGAGCTTTTAAGGTGAGGCACTTTCAAAAATAGGACAAGGCCCCCCCTCAGCCACCCCCCCCCCCGGCGGCCTGAGGTGGCCTGGTCCACAATTTTATCCTCTCAGTCTATGCAGCGTGGAGAATGGATGACTAGCAGTCTGACTAAAGAGATGTAACAGCAAAGTTGCCGTGGGAGCGGCATGGAGGGTGGGCGGATTATCCGGGCGCGATCACACCCCAACATCTGGGAAGTGGAGCGCACCCGTGGCTTACCGCCGACAATGCACCTTAAAAAACGAGTACCTCCAAGGTACTAGTCAACGTCTGCCACGGGCTGCCTCCAGACGCCGGTGGTGTGATCGCGCCCGGCATGCGGCATTCCCCTCCGGTCCCTCGGTGCCGAGGGAAGGACTCGTGGTGTGCCACCGGCGGACCTGACCATGTAATCGCAGATCAAACTGTGCCGGGGCAATTAGCCACACCTCCCCCCCCGCACGATATCCGGCCCGTGTGACCGGGGCAAGAATTTAGCTTTCGTTTAGGATGTGTGCTACGACTACCTCTTTTCTTCTTGTGCCAATAGAATCAGAATCATAGAGTTGGAAGGGGCCAGAGACCATCCAGTCCAACCCCCTGCCCAATGCAGGAGCAGCCTAAAGAATCTCTGACCAATATTCGTCCAGCCTCTTATGGAAAGCTGCCAGTGAAGGGGAGCTCACACCTCCCTCGGCAGCTGATTCCACCTCTGAACCACTCTGACCATGAAAACGTTTATCCTAATATCCAGCCGATCCCTTTCTGCATGTAATTTAAAAACGTTGCTTGGGTCCTCTCCTTTGCTGCCAACTGGAAAAGCTCCTTGCCCTCCTCCAAATGACATCCTTTCAAATATTTAAAGAGAGCAATCATTCATGTCCCCCCCTCAATCTCCTCTTCTCCAAACTAAACATTCCCAAGACCCTTATAGCCTTTCCTCGTGAGCTCAGTCTCCATCCTCGTTGCTCTCTTCTGCACCCTCTCGATTTTGCCCACATCCTTTTTGAAGTGAGGCCTCCAGAACTGCACACAGGACTCCAGGTGCGGCCTGACCAAGGCAGTGTACAGAGGGGCTATGACCTCCTGCGATTTTGATGCTGTTGGCCCTTTTAATACAACCCAAGACTGGATTTGCCTTTTTGACACCTGTGTTGCTGCAGCCTGATACTTGGATATAAATTGTGATGCAACACATGGCAGGATAAGGACCCATGATCACCCTCTGGGATTGACTAAACTGGTTTCTGTATGTGCCACTACTGAGACTGGGGTGAGTTTCTCTGCATTTTTGTAATTTATATTCTATGCCATTTATACATATTGTTTGATTGTTTATCCTCCTGTGTATGCCTTGAATTTGCATTTAGTCCCACTGCAGCCTACTGACTTTGAAAAAGAATTATTCGGAATGTGGCAGCTTGCATCCAGATTACTTTTTGGATTTCAAGAGTATATGGATCCTTCTGGAACTATATGAGTCCATTCTATGATGAATGCGGGTCAAGTTGGACCATGGGATTATAATACAACAGGAGTGAGACACGTTGAAATTTTGGGGACTTTACTTCTCTGTACCACTGATCCTTACTTTTTTGTACTACTGTTGGTTTTTGTAAGATTACCTTGGCTTCATATAGTTATATGGTTATTGTGTTAGTGAACTCGGCATTAAATAATATTTATATTTATATATATATATATTTGTTCACCTTAGAGTGATTTCAGCCAGCGGTCTCTTGTGTTTTGCAACAATTCATGTATGCTGGTTCCCCTCCTTTTTTGGGGGGGGGGGTTCTTCTAAATGACCCTGGGGCACATTACAGCCGCCACCCATCCAGGGAGAAGGGAGAAAGGAGAGTGAGCCTGCCTGCATCCACAGTGCATATTTGTGCGTGGGGTGGTAATTCCCTTCACGGTAAGAAAAGGCAAGGGCAGAATCCTGCGTGTGTGAAGGCAGTCCACAGAGGCAGCTTAATCTACCGTAGGGGGACAGGGGAGGCTACTTTGTGGCGGCGGCGGCGGCGGCGGCGGCGGCGGCGGG
>NW_015174316.1:141214-143245 GCF_001447785.1 Gekko japonicus | reverse complement strand
GGGGGGGGAGCGGGGGGGCTGCCGGCTCTCCTTGCAGACAACAAAAGGGAGGGACGCCTGGCCCCCCGTCTCGCCTGGGGAAAGAAGGGCGTCGCGCGTGTCCCCGTCTCACAGCTGGGGGACGGAAAGGGAGAGCGCCGCGTCCACAAGACCCCGCGTGTCGCTTTCCCCGCTGAGCCTTCCGAGGCGCTCCAGGCGGCATCCTGTGGGCAGGTGGGGCCCCGAGGCAACAGGTGCCCGGAAGCCGCCACCGTGTCCCTGAGCGCTCCAGGCCTCCCTCCACGAAGCCCGCGTTCCGGCCACAACGCCGACAGGGGCGGCCTTCATGTTTCACCTGGTGGAAGGACAATGCTCAACAAACGTTAGATATCAGCGGGATGCCGGGAACCGTGTATTAGGGAGCTGATGCTAAGGATTTAAGGGTTTCCAGAATCCTAGAACTCACATTAGCTATTTCCTCATCATCGGCAAGGAAACGCCCTACCTGGCTGTACAGTTTTCTGCTAATTAAGTGGTGCAGAGATTCTCATAGTGCCTTGCCTGCAACCCCAGCCTTTCTCAAAACATGCCACACCTCACAAAATGTGTCTGTAACTGCTACAAGAACTCCTTGTGGGCACGCCATGAAATTGCTGAGCGGTCGGGTTAGAACAGATAAAAGGACGTACTTCTTCACCCAAAGAGTGATTCACACATGGAATTCACTGCCACAGGAAGTGGTGGCGGCTACAAGCATGGACGGCTTCAAAAGGGAATTGGATAAGCATATGGAGCAGAGGTCCATCAGTGGCTATTAGCCTCAAGGTCTAGATAGGGACTCTGGGGCAAGGGATGCTCTGTCATCTTGGTGCTTGGGGGGGGGGGGCAACAGTGGGATGGCTTCTAATGTCCTGGCCCCACTGGTGGACCTCCTGAGGGCACCTGGTGTTTCTGGCCACTGTGTGACACAGAGCGTGTTGGACTGGATGGGCCGCTGGCCTGATCCAACATTGGCATCGCCTATGTCCTTATGTTCTTATCCCCGACTTTCTGCAACTTTTCTTTTTCCAGTCTGAATAACACATGCACAGATTTGCTCAGACCAAGGAAGTCCAGGGTCACTACGCAGAGCCAGGCCATGGGAAACCACCTCCATTAGTCCCTTGCCTTGAAAACCCTACAGGGTCACCATAAGTTGGCTGTGGCTTGATGGTACTTTACAGATAGAGATGGGCTCAGAGTGATAAAGCCTGGACTTGGAGCTCTTAGAGATGTGGGAGATGCTTAGAAGAAGACAAGAGATTGGATTCCTACCCCACATATGGCCCTTCACTACCCCCAAGGGAGTCTCAGAGCGGCTCACAAACTCCCCTCCCCACAACAGACACCCTGTGAGGTAGGTGGGGCCGAGAGAGCTCTCTTGACAGAAACTGCTCTTTTTCAAGGACAGCTCTTATCGGAACTACGCCTTGCCCAAGGTCATCCAGCCAGGTGCAAGTGGAGGAGTGGGGAATAAAACCCGGTTCTCCCAGATTAGAGTTCGTGCAGTTCACCACTACACCAAACTGGCTCTTAGATCAAGAGAAGGCTGAGTTGGGATAGTCCTGGAGGGGAGAGAGAGCATTATAGTTAGGATTCTGCAGTGGGATGCACCTTTTTTAAAAAATTTTTTTTATTGATTTTCATATGACATACAGAACATAAAGCGAAGATACAGCGTAATTCAGTGCCTAAAAGTACAAAAACCTTTGGTAAATGAAGATACAAACCTACAGGGTAAGCCATTTAAGAAAGAGAGGGTTGGGGGGGAGGATGTCGAGAACTTGTAAGTAGGAGACAACAGGGTACCAGGTTGACACAACTTTGGAGGTATGTGGTGTGTCTGAGTGTGAAGTCTTGAGTGAATCAGAAATTTTTGCGATAACGAGATGTTCCCAGAGCTTGTCCTGCCAGGTTGTTATGGAAGGTGCTGTTGGGGATTTCCAGCTAGTGGCAATGGATAAGCGAGCTACTGCCAGAAGAGTTGAGATAAGATCCCTTTTTCGGTCCTGG
>NW_015174316.1:131938-140969 GCF_001447785.1 Gekko japonicus | reverse complement strand
GTGATCAAAGTATATTTTATCTGGCATTTTATGCCATTGGTGACTAAATCATAGGGGCGGCTCAAGTTGGCCATCTTCCAGTCCGAGTAGGCGTTTATGATTTTGCCAGGTTCGAACCAGTCCTGAGGAGTATAAGTGGAGAGTTGAGATATCCCAGTGGCTGGGAGTAGTTTTTTATTGTTGTCCCATGTTTTGATGGTTGCTTTCAGAAGAGTGTTACTATTGATAGATTTGGGTCTTAGACTTGGCTTGATCCCAAAGATCTCTTGCAGGTCATAAGGTGATGTGTAAGATTGTTCAATTGTCATCCAGTGCTTATCTTGGCCTTTGTGTTGCATTTGCGCTGCCCATGCAAGGGTCGTGGCCTGGTGATCTGCTCGAAGTGAGGGGAGGGTTCGTCCTTCTTGTTTATCTGTTCTGTGGATGATGTTGTGGTTTACTCTGGGTTTTTTCCTGTCCCAGAAAAAGTTTGGCAACTGCATTTGCCAAGAATCCAGATCCATTTTGGTGATGAGAATGGACAGGGTTTGGAACAGAAACGTAAACCTGGGTGCTATGAAACTTTTAATCAGGTGAAGCCTGTCTGGGAGCGATAGTTTTAGAGCTTTCCAGTTTTCTATGTCGGTCTTGATGTTAGAGGCGAGTTTGTGGAAGTTAGCCTTAACCAGGTCTTTTAAGTTTATAGGAATGTGGACTCCCAGATATCTCCAGGAATCTGTTATCCATTTGAAAGGGTATTGTTGTTGGAGTTCAAGCTTCATTGTGTGGGATGCACCTTGTAAATCAGGTCAGTATTACTATCCTTGAGACGTTGGGGGGGGGGGGGCTAAGAGACCCTTACCTGAGGCTACTTGGTGTCTTCATATTAGAGGCAGGATTTGAACACAACATCCAGATTAACAGCTTGGTCTCCTAACCCCTCTACTATGCTAACTCAGTGGATCCAGATATGGATACCCATATAGTCCTATCCTTTGCAAGTCTGCTCAGAAACAGGTTCCATGTAGTTCAACGGGACTCACTCCCAAGTATAGGATTATAGGTGTATCTGTTTCTGAAGCTCCCTGCTTTGATCATTCTAGCACGGTGGTCATAGGAGGTCAGTGGTGTGAGGCTTGCCTGAGAGCAGGAGCCCTGCGACTCATCCCGGTGGTATTGCCTGCCTGGCCCTGACAGTCTTGTTGCAAGACAGTTTCCACTTCAGTCTGAATGGATCAGGAGGGCATAATGGCTCAGGCTTGTCTCTTACATAAGCAAAGTCCCACTTTACATTTGAGTTGGGCTTGCCCAGGAGAGGTTGCCATTGGCCTTGAGCTTTTCAGCTCAGTGGCAAGGAGGTAAACCTATTTTTGAGGCACAAAGCTGTGCAAATGAAAAGGCACCTATTTAATGAAAGGGTATTGTTTCATACTGTTACTACTTTGTTAGTTTTTGTGTGATTCACTCAGCAAAGCTTCTTCCTCCAACCATCAGCTCTACAATCACTTTTTAACAATATAAAAGTAAGGGATTTGAAAAGTATGCAGACGGAGAGTGATTTCAGCTAAGCATACCTTTATTCAGTTCAGGACAAAGACGAAGGGACCAGCTCGCAGGCTGGTTTATGTACGTTCGGAAAAACCCGCCACCAAGTACACCTAAACACACCCCCTACTCCCGATAGGCTATTTACAGTAACCGGGTGACCATTGGTCTCCCGGCTGAGAAGCTGGCCCACCGATAGGGCCGGCTAGGATCCTTCGGACCCATTGTCTTTGGACATGAAGCTATTGAAGAGTTGTGTCTGGCCAGCCCGGGCAAGTCCGGGCATGTCAGGCTGGATACATTACACCCCTCCCCCCTTGGTTCAGAAAGGATTAGAGGAAAGGAAGATGAATTTGGGATTAATTACACATCATGGGCTAAGGGTAGCTGCTTAAGTCGGTGGTGCAGCAGAAAATTCCCACAGTGTGGGCTCAGAAACAAAAAATCACTGGACATGTATTTCTTTAGGTGGAGGTGCTGGTGTCCGTGCCTACTGACTCAACTATTTCCAGTGACTGAGGTCTGGGGCAGGGTTTGGATGCAGAGTGTGAGAACAAGCAAAGAGATTAAAAAATACTAGTGTAACATTCTCCTTGGCTTTCAGTTTGATTTGGATATCTATTGATACCTCTGTTGGGTGGGGCCGGCCCTGATTGGAACAGCAGCATTAAAAAAAAGGTATTCCATTATGGTGAGTCCGGCAGCCCATGATTGGTGGACCACTCTGTAAACTTCATTGTGCAGGGGTACTAAAGTTTAGGAAGATCCCAAGCATAATAACAATCAGATGACGATTTAGATGCACTTAACATTTCTTTCTTCTTTCGCCTTTGTTAGTTGTGTGTGAGATATATTAGTAAAAGGTAAAGGTTTCCCTTGCTTGAAAGCCAGTTGAATCCGACTCTAGGGGGTGGTGCTCATCTCCGTTTCTAAGCCGAAGAGCCAGCGTTGCCCGAAGACGTTTCCGTGGTCATGTGGCCGGCATGACTAAACGCTGAGGCGCACAGAATGCTGTTACCTTCCCACGGAAGGGGTACCTATTTATCTACTTGCAATTTCTTGCTTTCTAACTGCTAGTTTGGCAGGAGCTGGGGCCAGAGACAGGAGCTCACTCCATCACACGGCACTTGGGGCTCGAACTGCCAACCTACTGACCTTCCGATCTGCAGCTCAGCATCTTAACCTCTGAGCCACTGCAGATATATTGCCAACATACAAAGTAGCCTCTGAGATGTACCCCGTGGACACAGAGGCTTGGTACGTCTTTATATAGACCAGTGGCATTTCTATTAGCACATGTTAACTGTCATGACTCACACCACGTGCCTAAGAAACTGCAGTTTTCCAAGCAGGCTAGGGATCTTGAACAGAAAGGTCTCCACTCTCCCCCAAACTAAAATTCCCAGAATTCTTTGTGGGAAGCCAGTGCCCTCCTCTTCATGAGTTCCATGCCAAATATAATTGTGCCCAATACAAACAGTAGTTAGTATAAGCAGTACGTTTGATCATTGTCATATATGGGAATTTTTGACTGCTTTTGTTTAGTCCACAATAAGAATGGGGGGGGGGAGTGGAAACATGTCACAACCTTTCAGCTTTGTTTAATAAGGTGATTCTGTGGCTTCAGTTCTTTCCCTTGTTTATGACTGGAAACCTCCTGCTTATGTTCTTTGCAAAACCTTATGAAGTTAAAAAAAAAAACTCCCTTAAGCAGCAAACCTATTTGAAAAGGATGTGTATGAAAATAATTGAACCAAAACAGATTTATACTTAATCTCAGCAGAGGCATCTCACAATCTCCTCCACGTTGTTTCATGACTTGGATCGTTTGGAATACGAGAGGATGAGAGCTCAGTCACACCTGTCAACAGGTAAGCCCCTTTGCTGGATTCAGTCACACACCCCAAAAAACTATGTGGAACATCTAAAATGGCTATACTGTTCCATCGTTGCCAAAAAAATAAGCATCCAACAAATACATAGTTAAAGGTCAAACTTGTCTTCTTTCACAATTAGACCTTAGTGTCTTGTTGGACTAGACCAAAGGTCTTTCAAGTACAGATCTCCAGCCAAAATCCAGATCATGATTAGTGGAGCCAAAGCTGGAGATGCCTTGGGTATTCCCCCCCCCCAGAACAGTCGTCTCTGCCCACCCTTCTAATGATACACAGCAGAATCAGGAGAGTTTCGTTAAAAAGTTTGGGGTACTGCAGATTTCTGCTGGGCATATGGAGGCCCTTGAACTCGTCCCTGACTTCTTTGGTTTTGGTGTGTATTATTAAAAGTGATCACTGGATGCCTCTGACAGACACGATGGAGGAAAACATCCTCTATCGCAGAGGGGTCAAACTTATTTGGTACAAGGGCCAGATCTGACTATGCTCTCCTAAGCACTATTTATTATAGTAGTAGCAAACCAGTCCTTATTTCACCCGGCTAGAAGCCTTCATTTTCTGGCTGGCAAATGCTCCACACACACAATGTTCTGATGGAATCATCAACTTTGTTAATTGATAGGATCTTGTAAGTGTTCATATCAATGGGCAAAGTTGATGTCTACAACGTACCCTAATATATGTCTGATGGGAGCAAGGGAAATGCTATATGGAGCCGGTTAGGTGAAGGACAGACAGTGACAGCAGACATTTCCAAGTGGCAGAAACCCCCATGCTGACTCAGGAAGGAAGGGGTAGGTGGTTTAGCAATAAAAGCAAGAATTAGAGTAAGCATTCATCTGGGATATATACTTAGGTGGGTGCCATTGTGATGAAAAAGGATTCTAAAATAACTATAGCATCCTTAACCAGCAGTCACCTATAAGATAGAAATTTTGCTCTTATATACTATTTTGTCTTGATTTGCTGAGCACCTATTTCATTTTTCCATCTCCAGCCACCCACAGGCATTAGTATCCTTAAGAAACACCTTTGGCTCACCATGAACGGTTGAGTGTATACACAAACCTGCTTTGTACTGGTCCATGTAGCTCAGCATTGTGTGCTGACTGGCAGTTGCTCTCCCTCAAGCAGGACCCAGTGCCTTTGCTCACATCTGCTTTAGAGCTCATTCATTACACAGAGCACTAATACAGCGATCACATGAGTCTTCTTGAAAGGTGAATGGAAAATACAGGGGCCAATGCCTTCTCGGGACAGGATAGGATTGAAATTAAGAAAAATCATTGGGCCAAAGTCCTCAGCTTTAGTAACGGCTTACTTGCATAAACCAAGAGGAGCAGGTCCTTTAGAAGGCAAGCAGGAAGCATTACGCTGCCAAGGATTTTTCAGCTGCTGGACCTCTTGAGGAGAGAGGAATGTGCCAGTGGCAGGACCCAGATACATATGTGCACCCACAGTGGAGGTGCTCAGACCAGAGAACCAATTTAGGCTCAAAGGGGTCTGGGTCCCTTTGGTGATAAAAATGCAAGTGAGGGTTACTGGGCAAGAAGTTCTTGTCCCTGTAGCAGAAAAATGACCTGACTCCCCCAAGACAAAAGACAAAATAAGGCAGAAATGAAACCAAAGGACTTCCAGCTTGTGAGGGCAATAGGGGTGTGCAGGGGGTGGGAAATCGTGGTGGGTTTTCCCCCCAGATTTGGATATATTGAACCCAATTTTTTCAGGGAATACCGAAAAAAACCCGAATACCAATACCAGTATTGTATAGATATTCGAAAATGTTAGGATATCTGAAAACATTCGGGTCCATTATATCCTATGGGGCCATTGTAGTCAATGGCAAAAATCTTCCAACACATTTTCAGGGGGCTGGGGGGAGGGGGTTTGAGGTGCAGGCACCAAATATGCACTGTAGCTGCTGGAGCCTCTCCCCAAAAGACCCCCGAGGTTATGAAAAGATTGGACCAGGGGATCCAATTCCAGGGGCATCCAAAGAGGGTGCCCCGAATTCTCCATGGTTTCCAATGGGGATGGGGAAAAGGCAGGTAGCAGACAGTGTCTCCCCAAGAATCTCTCTGTAAGAAAGTGAGATGTGGTGGTTTGAGGAGGCATGTTTGCCAGGCCAGTGGCAGAACCTCTACAGTGTGCCCCCAAGAACCAGTGCCACTGTGCCAGTCAGTGCCCAATCCCAACTGGACTCAGCTCAAATCAGAGAATCTCTGCAGCATCAGAGAATCTCTTTAACATAAACCGAGGAGACATGTTTGCCAGGCCAGCAACAGCAGAACCTGTGCAGTGTGGCCCCCAGAAGAACCTGTGCCACTGTGGCAGTCGGTGCCGAAAACCCAGCAGAACTCAGGTCATACCAGAGGACATCACCTCAAGATCACCCTACACCAGGGTTCTGTGGAGGTATTTCTGCAGCAGGTGGGATGGGTGGAAGTGGGGAGAGTGGTGGGGCTTTTCTGTGCCAATCAAAATGGTCATGGCCCTGGCTGCTACTTCTCCCTAGCCTCTCTAGTTTTAATCATGGGAAGAGCGTTGTAACCCAACTTCCCAGCACAGGCGGAGAGGGGATGCAGGCACAAGTATGCGTGCTCACTTCAATCACCCTCAAAGTCTAGGACCGGGAAACCAAACAGTGGCAAGTAGACCTTCAGGAAGACCAACTGCTCAACTGAACAGGGGAGCAGGCGTGAGCGATGTGAGCAGACAATGTTGCCTGCATGGGGGAAAACGTGCTCACTCTGCACGCTCGTCGGAGGGCATGAGAGGAGCTTCTGGGCCACAGCAGAGAGGTCTGGCCAGACCGCCTCCTTCATGGCCCAGTAGCTCAGTGGACAGGTTGCCTGTGACTCATAGGGCTCCGCAAGGTAGTCCCTCACCATCGCAGCCGCTGTGTCCTCTCTCGAGTCGTGCACCTGCCGCTCCCTGGAGAGGGGCCAAAGATCTGCCCAATGACTGCCATCTCAACAGTCGTTGTGGCGGGAGCCGTGGGGGGGGGACGCTGCCTAGCAGGGGAGGTAGGGGATGAACAGCAGTGGAGCTGCTGGCACCCCCACCCTCAGCTTGTGGCAACGTGACCCTCTTGGTTCGCATGTGCTCTTCTCTCTGGGAGAGCTTGTCTCCGAGCGTGTCAGTGATCTTGCCCTTGATGCACGGGTCACACATGGTTGCCATCATGTAGACCTTCTGCTGGAGGACAGACCAAAAGCATTCCACAAGTCTGCAGCCTTCTCACCAATGTGCACACCGCTGGAAGCATGTCTGCACGTCCTGCAGCTGGCTCCAGAAACGAGGCCAAGTCCTCACGGGCCATGTGGACCATGGGAATGACCAGAGCCAGACTTGCCGTGTCAGATGAGAGCATCTCTGTGTAGGTCTTTGAAAGGTATGCACACGGAGAGTGATTTCAGCTAAGCATACCTTTATTTAGTCAGGAACAAGACACCTTACCCGGCTCGCAGGCCGGCTTATATTCCCTCAGGGAAACCCACCACCAAACACCCCCCCCACTCCCGATAGGCTATTTACAGTAACCAAGAGACCTATTGGCCTCTTGGCCTGGGTCCTAGCCCTTTCATTGGGCCTGGCCAGGTATGTTTTGTGCCAAGTATAAAAATCTAACGAGTTGGTGCCTGGACAAGCCCAGGCATGCCCGGCCCTGTCGGGGCCTGATACATTACAGAAGGCGACATCAACCTTTCTGAAACTAGGCATAGCTGAGTCTTGGATTGGGTACTTCCCTATGTATACTACCTTGATGGCAAAAAGGTAGGAAATAAGCATATGCTTATGACCCCTGGACTACAAAATGGCTAGCCAGGCTTGTGTCCCTTCTGCAATTCCATTTTTAGACAAATTTCTGTCACAATACTGTATTCTAAAAAGAACTGCTAAAGGCAGGTTGTTCTTACTCTTTTTTTTCCCAAGCTGAAGGCTAGGAATTTAGTTATTTTTAGTTCACAAGGGAATCACTACAAGGAATAACTGGTTCTAAAGTTCAGGCATTGCAGCCTAAAGCCTTCTGTCCAGGAGGAAAAATTAGGTCTTAATACGTTAACTAAAAGTCATTATCCCATTCATGTGGAGATGCTTTTAAAACCTTTTTAATACCTGCCTATGTGGTCAGGGGATTTCTGTGCCAGGAACTCAGGTCTTTTAAAACAATGAAAATACAGCTAGCTTGGCCCCTAGAATGCCCTTGAAGATGAGCAGATGATTTTACTAGGCTTTGAGCCACAGGAAGAAAGGGGAGGCAAGCTGGATTGTGCATCCAAAAATGGAATTTGAAGGACGCAATGACCAAATTAATGAAGGAATATTCTCCTCTCTGCCCCAAGTCAGCTGACCCTTAATAACATTACATTTTATGTTCTCCATTTTCTTTTTACAAAATTGGTGCAGAAATGTGTTCACCTTTTATGAGCAATTATTATTAATGGTCTATAAAAACAGAATTATGTTACTGAATATCTTGTAGTTCTCTATTTGCATCAAAGCCTTTGTTTATCAATTTGTTAACTCATTTAGTGAACTGCTAGGAATTTTTATATGTGCTTTCCAAATGAAGTGCAAATATATGCTTGCCATCTGAGAACGTGTTAGTTTTCTTTACTCTCTTCCTCTGAGCTGCTGGAAGTGCCTCTTCACCCATTGAGATTTTTTCCCCACTAGACAGCAGGACCTTCCTGGTTCCATTGCAACGGATGTGTGCTGAACATGTGCGCACATAAGTATTAAGCCAACATGTACAAATACCTGACTTTGAAATCTGTGACCTGTGTCAAGTTGCAGCCAACTTACAGCAATCTCAGAGGCTTTTCAAGGCAAAAACTATTTAGAGGTGGTTTGCCACTGCCTGCCTCTGTGTAGCGACCCTGGACCTCCTTGGTGGTCTCTGGCTGAAGAACAAACCAGGGGCAGCCCTGCTTAGCTTCTGAGATCTGATGAGATCAGGATGGCCTGGACTATCCAGATCAGAATGTGAGCTGTGTTACTAGATTCATAATAAAGCATAGCTACCAAAAGACAGAAAGGTTTTTCCTAGCATGATGCCCATGTGTCAATGTCTGTGGGTGTGAAATACCAAACTACAGTCTTTTTCACTAGTAATGACTGAGGGGTTGGGACGGGAGCCATATATATGTATCAAAAAGAATCACCAAGAAAGGAGATGAGCTTATGGCTAAAAAAAAAAATGCAAAGAATGATGGGAGAACATAATTTAACCCTTTTGATAACAGAATCATGCTTGACCACAGATGTGTTTCCCAGGGGGAGGCCTTACTCAACCCTTAGATCCTTTTGCAGGAAGGTAAAGGTAAACAGAAACAAGTGAGTGTTGCACTGCATATTTACTGGACAACCTTGTATATTGCTGTACCATAAGAACATAAGAACAAAGGCCCATCCAGTCCAACACTCTGTGTCACACAGTGGCCAGAAATACCAGTGCCATCAGGAGGTCCACCAGTGGGGCCAGGACATTAGAAGCCCTCCCACTGTTGACCCCTCCTAGCACCAAGAAAGAGCATCACTTGCCCCAGAGCCCCTATCTATACCTTGTGGCTAATAGCCACTGATGGACCTCTGCTCCATATAATAAT
>NW_015174316.1:127985-131267 GCF_001447785.1 Gekko japonicus | reverse complement strand
AGTGGGGAATCAAACCTGGTTCTCCCAGATTAGAGAACATAAGAACATAAGAACATAAGAGATGCCAATGTTGGATCAGGCCAAAGGCCCATCCAGTCCAACACTCTGTATCCCACAGTGGCCAGAAATACCAGTGCCATCAGGAGGTCCACCAGTGGGGCCAGGACATTAGAAGCCCTCCCACTGTTGACCCCCCCCCAAGCACCAAGATGACAGAGCATCACTTGCCCCAGAGTCCCTATCTATACCTTGTGGCTAATAGCCACTGATGGACCTCTGCTCCATATGCTTATCTAATTCCCTTTTGAAGCCGTCCATGCTTGTAGCTGCCACCACTTCCTGTGGCAGTGAATTCCAAGTGTTAATCACTCTTTGGGTGAAGAAGTACTTCCTTTTATCCGTTCTAACCCGACCGCTCAGCAATTTCATGGAGTGCCCACGGGTTCTTGTATTGTGAGAAAGGGAGAAAAGTACCTCTTTCTCTACCTGCTCTTTCCCATGCATAATCTTATAAACCTCAATCATGTCACCCCTCAGTCGTCGTTTCTCCAAGCTAAAGAGCCCTAAGCGCCTTAACCGTTCCTCATAGGGAAAGTGTTCCAACCCTTTTATCATTCGAGTTGCTCTTTTCTGCACTTTTTCCAAAGCTATAATATCCTTTTTAAGGTGTGGTGACCAGAATTGCACACAGTATTCCAGATGAGGTCGCACCATTGATTTATATAGCGGCATTATGATATTGGCTGATCTGTTTACAATACCCTTCCTAATAATCCCCAGCATAGCATTGGCCTTCTTTATTGCAGTCACACACTGTCTCGACATTTTCAGTGAGTTATCTACTACAACTCCAAGATCTCTCTCTTGATCTGTCTCTGCCAGTTCAGACCCCATCAACGTGTATTTATAGTTAGGATTTTTGGCTCCAATGTGCATCACCTTGCACTTGGCCACATTGAACCCCATTTGCCATGTTGACGCCCACTCGCCCAACTTTGACAGATCCCTTTGGAGTGCCTCACAATCCTCACTGGTTTTCACCACCCTGAACAACTTCGTATCATCCGCAAATTTAGCCACTTCACTGCTTACTCCCAACTCCAAATCATTAATGAACAAGTTAAAAAGCAGTGGACCAAGTACTGATCCCTGTGGTACCCCACTGCTTACACCCCTCCACTGGGAGAACTGCCCATTTATACTCACTCTCTGTTTTCTATTAATTAGCCAGTTTTTGATCCATAAAAGGACTTGTCCTTTTATCCCATGATTTTTGAGCTTGCTTAGGAGCCTTTGATGAGGAACTTTATCAAAAGCTTTCTGGAAGTCAAGGTAAACAATATCTATTGGATCCCCCTTGTCCACATGTTTGTTCACCCCCTCAAAGAACATTAACAGGTTAGTGAGACAAGATCTTCCCTTACAGAACCCATGTTGAGTCTGCCTCAATAGGTTTTGTTCATCTATGTGCCTACTAATTCTTTCCTTAATAATGGTTTCCACCAATTTACCCGGTATCGACGTCAGACTGACAGGCCTGTAATTTCCCGGATCTCCTCTGGAACCCTTTTTAAAGATGGGAGTGACATTAGCTACCTTCCAGTCCTCAGGAATGGAGGCTGATTTTAAGGAGAGATTACATATTTTTGTCAGGAGATCCACAAGTTCACAATTGAGTTCTTTCAGAACTCTTGGATGTATGCCATCTGGGCCTGGTGATTTATCAGTTTTTAAGTTGTTTATCAGTTTTAGGACCTCCTCTCTCGTCACCTCAATCTGACTCAGGTCTTTCAACACCCCTCCCGAACTCAGCGGCTCTGGAGTGGGCAAGCACCTCTCATCTTCCACAGTGAAGACGGAGGCAAAAAATGCATTTAGCTTCTCAGCCATTTCCCTATCATCCTTCAGTACTCCTTTTACCCCTTGGTCATCCAAGGGCCCCACTGCCTCCCTGGCTGGTTTCCTGTTTCTAATGTATTTGAAGAAAGTTTTATTGTTGGTCTTTACATTTTTTGCTATATGCTCCTCATATTCCCTTTTTGCATGCCTGACCACAGACTTGCATTTTATTTGCCATAGCCTGTGTTCTGTTTTATCAGCCTCACTGTGACTAGCTTTCCACCGCTTAAAGGAATCCTTTTTACCTTTTACAGCTTCCATTACTTTGTTTGTTAACCATGTAGGCTTTTTCTTATACCTGTTTGTGCCTTTCCTAACCTGCGGAATATATTTTATTTGAGCTTCTAGAATTGTAGTTTTAAACAGTTTCCAAGCTTCCCCAATGGTTTTGACCCTTTCTACTTTTCCCTTCAGTTTCCTCCCCACATGTCCCCTCATATCAGAAAAATTACCCCTTTTAAAGTTAAAAGTGGTTGTGTGAGTCTTTTTGGCCAATTCCCTATTTGTACAAATGTTGAACTCAACAACATTATGATCACTGTTCCCAAGCGGTGCAATCACTTTTACATCTCTCACCAGGTCTTGAGTGTTACTTAGGACCAAATCAAGGATTGCCTCTCCCCTGGTAGGTTCCATGACCATCTGCTCCATAGCACAGTAATTTAGAGTGTCTAGAAACTCAATCTCTTTTTCTCAACTAGAACACATATTGACCCAATCAATGTGTGGGTAGTTAAAATCACCTATTACGACACAGTGTTTTTGTCTAGCTGCTATCTTTAATTCATTCATCATTTTATAATCCTCCTCTATCTTTTGATCCTCCTCTCTCTTCCTAGTCAAACTGTATTTTGTCAAACATTTAACTGACTGACCTACTGTATACAGTAGAATCTGTATAGGTCAAAAGGTTGCTTTTCTTTACTCAGTGAAAGTGACTTTACACATATGTAAGTGGCACATCCTCCTTACCATACTCAAATGTGTTCGTTTAGATGGTGCACTGGACCTTGAAGTATAGACCTAAAATATGCTGAAGAGAAATGATAAAACAGGCTTTTATAACTCTTCTGCATCTTGATATAATTGCACAAACAAGTCAACAACCTCCTTGGTACTACATTCCAAGCAACCTGCCATTGGAGTGGCCACATAGTAAAGAAGCGACAGATGTCTAACAAAGCAGGAACATGCATGTGTAGAATAGTCATGAGAGAGCAAGAAGGCGATTCCAATAGAAATGCCTTGCTTTTAGCCTTCTGCAATGCAGTTTATTTTCGTAGCATGTACATTGCCTGAAATGGTCTTGCCTTCTAGCTCATGTGCTGCCTCTTTAGCCATGCATGCACCAGCAGACCATTCAGTGAGCTGGCATGCTGTCTG
>NW_015174316.1:117172-127971 GCF_001447785.1 Gekko japonicus | reverse complement strand
CTGCCAGTAGAGGAGGGAAAGATTTTTTTCTGAGGGGACTTCATTAGTAGCTGTTCATACCTTAGTGATGGAAAGTGAAATGTGTTTTCATCCATGAAAGCATGGGACTACGTTTTGGGCGACCGTTACTCTCAGTTTGCACAAGCCTCATGTTGTCACCGGGCTGCAGGCTTCAAATAACTAACCCAGCCCTGTGAGCATAGGTGGAGACTCTCATCCTTACTTGCAGACAGAGGTTCTGGACCTTTAACAGCTGCATCTAGGCAGAAACTTAATAGGTGCTGCTTGACACCATCATTGGGAAGGGGCTGTGGCTAAATGGTAGAGCATCTGCTTGGCATGCAGAAGGTCCTGACTTCAGTCCCTGGCATCTCCAGTTAAAAGGGTCAGGTAGTAGCTGATGTGAAGGACATCTACTTGAGGGCCCTGGAGAGTCTCTGCAAGCTTGAGTAGGCAATACTGACCTGGATGGACCAATGGTCTGATTCAGTATAAGGCAGCCTCATGTGTCATGAACTGCAAGGCAAAAGGCCTTCTTCAGAAAAATAGGTGACAACCCCAGCATTGCCAGGCAACCATCTATACTGCATGTTCCACTAAGTCACTACATACTGGAGTGTATTTGGTGCTGCATGTTCCATGGATGTTGGTACATATATTGCATTTGTGAGACAGATTAATTTAACCTACCTCAAGGTTGTTGTGAGGACAAAGCCACACATGCTGCCTCAAAGTCCTTGGAGGAAGTGCGGGATAACAATGTAACCAATGAGCAGTTAACCATGAGAGCTACATTTGCCCCTAGAGGTAATACACATACTCTATTGCACAGGTAACTGATGGTCCTTTTGTCCTAGGGCTGCTAGACCTTTGCCCAGGGATAATAAACTGCCTTTCTAGCAAGCAAGACTCTAGTTTTGGTCCACAGCAGATGGGAGCAGAGGGAGTGAAGGGAATAGCAGGACAGAAGGTGGCGTTTTTAAAGAGATGTAAGCACCATGTATTAATAAATATTTGGAAACCTTACTGTTGCATTGCACCACCAAGCTGTGATCCTGACCACACTGGGTCATTTTATTACTAATTTGCAGGAAGAGGTGCTGATTAGCTTGCCCTGGCAGTTTTACCTATCACTTTTTGCGATGACACACTGCACTATGAACCACAGCTTGTCCTCCTGAAACCACTGACCCAATGTTGCCAGTTATTGAGTCATCGGTCTTCACTGGTGGCAAGGCATATCTTACAGGGTACTTGTGCCCACTTTAAAAATACTCAAACCATTATTAACCCAGCTGGTGATTAAAAAACAAATGGACAGACCCTGCAGGTATGTGTTGTTTAAAACATATTTTATTTTCACCAATGCTGGAGAGTACAGACTACCTGACAGAGAAATGTAGCCCAGATGCTCTTTGGGATTGTGGTCTCTGCCTGAAATAGATAAGCACATATGCATCCTCTGCAGGTTACAGTAACATTTTGCTAGACCTGCAAACCACAGAATGGCAAGTGGGAGATGAGGCTATCCTAGACTACAAGCACCTGTGAAGCTTTCTTTATGGCACTGGAGGAGCTTCCTTTGCTCTCCTGTATGGGAGCAAAATGCCTATTTCCCCCTCATACGTACACAAGACATAAACATACACGCACAGCTTTCTCTTTGCCCCTTCCTTGAATTTTTTTTTGGGGGGGGGGAATATCCAATAATCTATGAAAGAGCCATTTGCTTCCAAATTCTGTTTGGGTTCTGGGTTCCTGCTCCATTTCCCTCTCTAGCAGTACAGTCCTAAACAGAGTTAACACCCTTCCTAGGTCCATTAATGACATGACTAATAACCACTGATAAATCCATCCTCCGTAAATTTGTTGAATCCCTTTTTAAAGCCCTCCAAACTGTGACCATCACTGTACATATGGTAGAGCAAGCAATTCCAATCAGTGGGATCCTCTGAGATAGGGAAAGCATTTTCTGGTTCCTTACAGAAGCATATGACTGGGGAAAAAAATCTATCTTGCCTCATCACTTTTCTTGAAATGCGTTACAAACTCCAGTTTGTTAAAAACTCAACAATAATAAATGTTATGGATTTAGAGGCAACTCCATCACATACACTCTCCTTTTCAGTCTAGACAGCAGTCAAGGATGGGGTGGGGTGTCTTTCTGCATAGCAACAGGAATCAGCTGCTGTTAACCAAAAATAAAAGAAGACCAGATCCTAGCAAGTACTTCAGTAACCTCAATAATAACAGAGGCATTTCTAGCTGTGTTCCATATAACAGACATAATATCCTCAGGTGCAGTGTCTACTAGGAGAAAGAGGAGAGTTTTCCATGGGCTTCTTAATGTGGACTCTATTTCCAAAAGCATATTTAGATTTTCAGAGCAACCACATGCATGTTGCACACAGATAGTAGATGCATCCAAGTGGTTTGCTGAAAAATTGATAGTTCTGGTGGCAATATATGGACAGCAAGCCACCAGTTTTATGACAAGGAAGTTGTGTGAGTGGCTTCCACTCTGACTGCACAAGTTTAGATGGAATAAAAGGCCACCTTAGTAATTATTGATGAGGCACAATATCCACCGGTGGGACAGGAAAGTTCCTTTTTCCTACGAGCTATTTAAGTTCACTGAAGAATACCAGGAGTGACTTGAGTGTTTGTTCAGAGAACAGGACAAGGGCTCTAAGACCACAGACCCAAATCATTCCTTGATGACAATGGGGAAAGTGCAGCTGAGGCTCCAGAACTATGTTAGTGGGAATCAGCATCTTGGTGTACCAAACAGAGAGAACAGGGCTCAACTTGCTTTGTTATATCCTGGCAATGAACACAGAGCAAGTGATACCTTAGAACAGAGTTAGTGGTACAACAAGCCATGGTGGGAAAAGGAGGAGGAATTTGTATGATGTGGTCACATGTTATGAAGTCTATGGGGTAAACACATCCATGTGCCTAGAGTTCCATGCTGAGAACTCTTCTTAAGCCCCCTGTCCACCTGGGCATGCACACACTGTTTCCTGACCAGAAACAGCCCCAGGAGCTGTTATTTGCTCCATTGGGAAATTCTATGGACTGATGGCTACAGGTAAGTTTCCCCAATGGGGCAAAGAGTGTCTCCCTGGGAATATTCTATGTTGGAAAAAATAGCATGGGGGGGGGAGATTAAGCCCCCTCTCCATGTGTTACGTGGTCCCAGTTCAAATCAGGCTCCTGCACATCTGAGAAGTGAATTCCAAGCATGGAACTCCTGGAATAAACCTGATCCAAAGTCCTCTTGGCAGCCACATGTCTACCACATGAACTTTGTAACATGTGAGTGGGTCTCTGAGACAAGAGGTGGTGTAGGTATGGGAATTAGTAATCTCATAGGCCAGCTCCTTTAACTATGGTTAAGAGACTGCTAGAATTTTAGTTGCCTCAGACCTGTGACCTGCTTTTATATGGGTGAGAAAAACTGATCCAGCTGTCATCTTTGTGATGCTTAATCTGCTGTCAGGGAGATCAGGTGATCTTTGATCTGGTCCTAGAAATATATGACAGCTTGTGCTTTTCAAAGACATCTGCACCAACATTCTTATAGGCTGACCAGGTGGCTCTTCTGTACATTTCAACAAGGCCATGCATGCAACTGAAAGTCTTCCAAGGTTGTTTCACTAACTCCTTGTCAATGACCAAGCACAAGCTGCTCATGTTACATATGCTGGAGCCTAAGTTACAGGCTGCCTGTCTCTCACTGGCAAGGGTATTTCCATGTATAGATTTGCCACAAGGAGGATTCTGTGAGGGTATTCCAGAATTATCTATCCTGCTTTCTAAAGAAATGTTCTTGGTCTCCTTAGTGAATTAAGGAACTTTAGGAAGACATGGAGAGGGCTTACTCTAGTAATGAGTACGTATGGATCTTCACAGAATCCCATCTCCTTATTTAATGAAAACATGTTTTAAAATGTTAAGGATTAACTAAATTAATTTTTCATACAGCTACAGTACTTTTTGCTGAGAAAAGTTTAGAGAAGGTAGTCCTGCATTGGTCCAACCCAAACACAATGCTTTCCTAGCACAACATATAGTACTGAGAATGGTTTTCAGACTGTGGATAATGCACATATGCAAATTCATATTTGCACATATGTGCATATCAAAACACCTCAGAGGCTATTATATTCTCACAACTCCTGTTAGCTTTCTGCTCATAAAGCTCCAACAAAGCAGCACCATGAACTGAGCTGCTCTTTGGGAGGACATGTTTTGCATGCACAAGTTCCTCGGTTCCTGGCATCTCCAGTTAAACAAGCTCAGGTAACAGGGATGGGAAAAGTCTTAACCCAAGACCTTGGACAGCTGCTACTAGTCAGTGTGAATAATACCTGGCTAGATAAAGCAGTGCTCTAACCTAGTATGAGGAAGCTTCAGGTATCCAATACATTAAATGAGAAATGTGATCTGATGCATTTTAACTAATTTTATGAGCACAAGCCACTCTGGAAGCCCCTCAGGATTGAAAAGCAGACTATAAATAAATAAAAGAGGTGATACTGATGCATGTGCTTGCAAAAGCTTGTGTGGGGATGGTTGCTCAGCGATGAAGCTGTGCTGCATTGTGTGTATGTTTGCCATCAAGTATGAGGGCTGGGCTTAGTGAACAGGCAGCCTGTGATCCTTTCTCCCTATATATCCAGAAGAAGCAGATTCCTTCCTGCAGCTTTCTGTTACCATTGCAGTCAGGGCCATCTTTAATGCACTGCAGCATGGCTCTTTCCCACCAGAGAAGCAAAAGGTTTCAGAAGCAATGAAACCAAGGGGCAGCAAAGAGGGCTTCCCCCTTCTAGTATTCTGCTAACCCACCCGCAGGCAAAGTATAACAGCTTCACAGCAAACTGCATCAGTAAACATCCTAGTATGAATAAATATGGAGCCAGCACTGTTGGAGTACAAGGTCATAGATTTTCTGTCAACCCACTGATATATTTTCTCATCCAGTAAACATACATAAGGAAATCTTTTATTTGTCTTGCCACCATTCTTAACTATTGTAATTTTGGTCTTGGTATGCAGGAATTCCAGGAAACAGGTTTTCTGCAGGATACCTGAGCATGGGATGCTGCATGATTCCACACAAACCAGAATTCTACCAGATTCACAAAAATATTCCAGGCATCCTGGCCCACTACTGATAAATTCACCGTACTGCCCCCCCTTTCCCCAGTCCTTCTTCCCCCCCCCCCCCCCCATGCTTGATAGTTTTGTTTCTTCAGTTTGCTCAGCCTCCCTTCTGTGGCTTGCAGGTATGACTCTTGGACTGCATGCTTCTCTTGGAGAACTCGTGCCTAATATCAACATGCCAGAGAAAAATGACTGGACATCTCAGAGCGAGGGCACAGTCAGTTGGGTTGAGATTTGCCTCTTGCAGCTGGCTTACTATTCATTTTGGGCTCTGACACTTCTTGGGTGTTTCCCTATAGCTCCAGGGTTACAAGCAGAAGGCAGAGTTCATATGGCTGTGGAAGAGAGCTTTGCTCATTAAGTACAGCAGCTTTTTGGACCCAGTCACAGCCTTGTGCAATACATTCTATGGCTTAATGCATAGCATCCTTCTGTCCCCACATGCCCCACTACTATTGATCTCTCCCCTGCAGGAAACAGACAAATCAGTGATGGTTAGCAGAGCCTCCTGAAGCCAGATTAAGAGGAAAACCCTTGCTATGAAATGTGTGGCAGGGCCTGTGCAGCAGCCTTCTTCTGCAGCCCCCACTTTCAGTGGAACATTCTGAGCCAGGCAGAGCAGGTGGGGACCTCTTGGGCTGGGACCTGAGAAATGGGAATGGAGCAAATCACATGCTTGGCACAGGGACCTTCTCGCTGTTCTTCCTTGGGGATGACTTGACCTCAGGTGATCTCCCACACAGGGAGGTCAGCAGGGGCAATCTTTTGAGCTAAATAAAGGAACCAGCATGACTTCCTGAAAGTCCTTTGCAACTCCCCTTCCCCAACCAAAAGGCTGTCCTTATCCTTTCTCTGTGCCCTTAATATATCCCGCCACCCTGAGAGAGACTAGGAGGAAAGAAATCCCTGATTTTTAAAAAAAACAAAACAAAAAAACAACCCAGACACTAGAAAAGACCCAGACAGAGTTATGTGCATCTTAGAAGGTGACTCAAAACAGCACAGACACATTCCAGAAAAGCCTCTGCTTGGCCAGAAGTGCTGCCACACAGGGTCACTGAAAGTGAACAGGGGAGCTCCTTCGGCTTTAGCCACTGTGTCCAAGAAGGTCATAAACTTCCCTTTCCCTGCCTACACATGGAGTTGTAGAACGCTTGGTCTCCCAAAGCAGTTAACCTAATATGAACACCTTCACAAGGCTGATGAGACTTCCCAGTTGCCTCAGAATTTCTGTAAAGACTCTCACAGCCTCCAGACTTGCTGAAGTTCTGCAAGGATGAAGACTTGTTTGGAATCCTGGATTGTGCCTTGACATATTATGACTGCAATTAGTAATGGGCTTGTTACACTGCCAAGCAAAGAGCTGAGAGGGGGAAGCAGCTGATTTGGGTCATGCCATGCTGTGTTCTTGTCTCTGTTGCATCCCCAGAACAAGCAGGGTGGGGAGTGTGGCATTCCAGCTTACCAGTTCCTGAGACGGTTGGTTCCTTCTTGCAGTTTGGTAACCTCAGAGATTTTTAACTTTGTTGACAACTTCAGACGTTTTTAGAGAGGCTCTGCAGTGAAGACAGAACTACTCCTCCCCTTCTCCGACACATTTTTGAATCTTAAATTTATTTCACAGTCCAAAAAAGGGGCGTAGAAGATTCCAAAAACAGGTAGGTCTACTTGCTAAAAAATTGTGTAAATTATGTCCTGAGACACCTGGTGCAACAGGAACCTTCATTTTCTGTAAAAATTGTTTCTGTAGCAATAATCTTTTTTTTTTAAATAAGCAATTTAAAAAGAAACATCTTTTCAGATTGTTGTGACACCTAAAGTAGAACTGACTGGGATTTCTGCTGTGGCTGGAATTCCGGGGGTGGGTGGGGTGAATTTGGTATTTTTCTAGGCCACCATGCAGCTGACAACGTAGGCTGTCACCTATGAAAGGTTATGCCACAAAATTATTGGTAAGTCTTTAAGCTTCCATGGAACTTGGTAATTTATGCTGCAACAGGGCTGCTCTTCTGGAATTCACACCTACACAAGGTGTTTGGGAGGGCAGTCCCATCAAGGTGGTCTGCAAATGCAAAAACAGTAAACAGAAAACCGAGTTAGGCCACTGGACCACTAACATTGTGCCTCTGCTTCTTGTAGGGGGATGTATGCAAAGTTCCAATGATGGGAGCTGAAAAATATTATCATTCCAAAACTTGTAGGGCTCAGGTAACTGTTGTGCTTCAAGAGCAAACTGGGACACTAGGCTTTCAACACAGGATGGTGGGCTTGAAAGAAGGGAAGATAAAAACGCAATGCTTTTACAGATTGCAAACCAGTAGCATATCCAGCTATTTTATCTGTTCCTACTCTTCTCTTCCATATCAGTATGATCACAGCAATCCCACTAATTCAGCTCCTGCCTTATCTTTGCTGCACCCTCTCCCTCCTTCACTCTGTGAAACTCCCACAATGGGAGTGTCCGAGAAGACCGAGCTGACAGAGTCTGGATCCGACATTTTCCTCTCTGCCTTCTGGGCCCCTTTATTTGCCTCTTTGGGGGAGCGGTTGGGCTTGCATTTGCCATTCTGGCCTTGTGCATTACTTGGTGTCATGTGGCGCTTTGATACTTCCTTGCCTCCAGCCACCTCAGCATTGTGGTTAGGAGTGGTGCTGAGCATCGAGGAATTGATGCTGTCCTCCTGTTGGTTGGCCTGCTTCTCACTGCTGCGGCAACAGCAACGGCATGGGGTCAGGTAAAGGTAGATGAGCACAAGGATGACACTCAAGATGCAGCCAACAAGTGTGGTGTAGGCAGTGTTGAGTGTGTCAGAGGCCCCATGCTGGGTGAAGTTATGGACTGTCACATGCACATAGAGGGTCTCGTTGAACACCTGGCTTACCGCATAGCAGATATATGGGCCCATGTCCTCCATGCTAATGTTGCTTATCTGCAGACTTCCATTGGTCAGCACAAGCATAGAGCTATTGTTATTCTCCTGAGGGACACGCTCGAATCTGGGTGTCACCCATTCTCTGATGGTTACCCCTCGCTGCCTGGTGTCACAACTGATGGTCACATTATCTCCTCGGTAGGCTATGAATGACTGCTCCATGACTTTGGTGCAGTTCATAAACTCTGGGTTGCTGAGGCTTAAGATTCTGATCCCTTTCCTGTTCTGATCTATGTCACATCTGAGCTCCTCTTCAAAGTCCACAGCTGAGCTCAGCTGCCGTTTCTGCCAGTGACTGAAGAGGTTGTAGAGCGGACAGCTGCAGGTGAGGGGGTTGCCATGCATGTAAAGCCCATTCTTCACCCAGGCTGGGAGGTCCTTCAGGGCATCCACAGGAAAGGTCTTGATTTTGTTGCTAGACAGGTCCAGCAATTCAAGTTCTGGAAGCAAAGCTCCATCTTTTTTCACCAGCTCCAGGGGGAAGCGAGTGATCATATTATGGCTCAGGTACAATTTCTGGAGGCTAGCCATCTCCTCAAAAGCAGTGAGGTCAAGCCTGGAGAGTCTGTTCTTGTAGAGAAGGAGCACTTCCAGCTCCTTCAGCTTACTGAAGAGGTTCTCTCCTAGAAAAGCAATTAAATTAGAAGAGAGGTCCAAGTACTTCAGATGAGGGAGATTGATGAAGGCCTCAGTGGAGACAAAGATCAGGTGGTTGTGGTTGAGGAGCAGAGAGTGGAGATGAAGGAGCCGGGAAGGGGCCCACTCTGCTCGCACATGGGTCAGGTTGTTATGGCTCAAGTCCAAGACAGCTGCATATGGGGGCAAATGCAAAGGCAAGCCTTTCAAGTCCGCATTAGAGCAGCTGATGATGTTGCTGGCACACACACAGTCCTTGGGGCAGCTCAGTGCCATCCCACCTCGGTGGGCAGTGCCAAAGCTCAGCAGCAGGAGCAGCAGCAGACAGGCAGAGCCCCCCAAGCTCGGTGCCAGCCTTCGACGGGACACTGAGGCATCTTGAAACCACATGGTAAGACTCAGCGAAGGAAGGTCAAGGTCTTGTCACAGAGAGGCGTGGAGGCTGCGACCATCGGGGGCCGGGGACGCTTGGCGGGTGTCCCGCGGCGTTCATCACCAGAGCCGCACCTGCCGGCTCCACCTGCTGCGCCAGGCCAGGCGAAGGAAGGCGAAGGCCGAGCCCGTGCCGTCGGCTCCCTCCAGCCCCGCCGCGTTCCGCCTCGACCAGCGCAGCCCGGCTCCTGCTTGCCCGCCCGCTCCGCCTCTGCTCAGCATGTCCGTCGAGCCCTGCAGGCGGCCACGCGGTGTTGCACTGCGCCAACCACAGCCTCCCCGCTCGGCAGCGCCTCTCGCGCGCCCGCCGCCGCCGCCTCCCTCAGTCCCTCGCTCAGCCCATCCCGGCCGGTCGGCTCACCCAGCTCTCGCTTCTCATGCGGCGGCGGCGGCGGCTGCCGAGCAAGGGCGATCCGAACGGGGGAGCCGCACAGCCCCGTAAGTCCTCGCCGCCGGGTTGGCGAGGGGCTTTCCCGGCGCTCTGCGTGCTGCCGAGAGAGGCTGAAAACGCGGAGCTTCCGGGGCTGCGGAGCAAAAGATGCAGGAGGCGCGCAGGAGGGGCTCCGCCGGCGGCTCGGCTGGATGCAGGCAGGAAGGGCGCGCTGTCTGGTTGCGCGCGCGCGTCCAACGAAGGAGGGCGAGGCTCCGGCACACCAGCGCGCCCGGCACACTCCCGCTCACACGCCCACCCCCAGAAGAGGCCGTCCTTCCCCCCCGTGCTTCGAGAGATTGCTCAGGACGCCGCGGGTTTCGACCCTCGGACCAGCCTCCCTGGCCGCGGGCACCCCCGTCCTTTCCTCTTACTGTTTTGAGGGAATAAAGTTCGTGAGGCGGGCGATGCCACGAGAGAGGGGCCCGTAATTAGCCGCGGCCGGGGACCGCGCGAGCTCATAGGGCTGGATGCCAGTCGTCTGACCAATGAAGTGCGGCGGGGTTTTAACCTGTGACGTGCCGAATTGCATGAGCCCTGAGACTGCCACCTCCTCTAATAATAAAGCCCTTATGCGCCAAGATGGGGAAGATGGCGAGAGGAAGCTTTTAGGAATCAGGCTGCCGCTGCTTCTCTTAACGGTGGCAGGAAAACGGATGAAGTTAAAAGCGCGAGGGGATGATACCCTTCCCGAGTTGTGTATGATCGCTTCCCCGCTGCGTGTGGCTTGTGTGTGACGGTCTTCAGAGGCGCAGGGGCTTGAGCTGGTCGCGAGGACGAATCTATTAAAGGCGGTCAGGTGCTTAACCAGGAATTACAAAGGTGGAGGTTTCAAAAAATACAGGAACAACTCGATTGCATCGCTTCCCGGATAGGAACTGCGCCGTCCTCTGCTTCCATCTTCAAGCCCTATTTTAAGTACGATTGTTGTGACATCCGTGCCTTTATTACAGGTGCAGCAGGCAGACCCATCCCCAATTGTCACGACACTAGTAGTTAGCCGCACAGGGTGAGAGGAAGGCTGTTTTCACAAGTGATGCTTAAATTGGATTTGCATTTCCCACATTTACAATTCAAATATAAAACTTCATTGTCTAGAATATCTCTTTTCCTCCCCAGCCACAGTGAAGTCTAAGCATTTGTACTGTATATGCAGCTGCTCACACATTCACCCCTTGCTGTCCTTGCTTCTCCGCTCT
>NW_015174316.1:116459-117103 GCF_001447785.1 Gekko japonicus | reverse complement strand
CTTTCTTTCTTTCTTTCTTTCTTTCTTTCTTTCTTTCTTTCTTTCTTTCTTTCTTTCTTTCTTTCTTTCTTGTATCCAGACCGCGTGGCCAGCTTGGGCTCCACGCGGTCAGGCACAAACGTTGAGCTTCGCTCCAAGAGACAATGGACTATACAGATCCTAGCCCGCTCCAATCAGGGGGCTAGGTTCCTGGCCGAGAGCCTATGGGACTCTTGGCCACTGTAAATAACCTATTGGGAAGTGGGGTGTGTGTGTTTTGGGTGGCGGTTTCTCGGGGAATATAAGCCGGCCTGCGAGCCGGCCAAAGTCATCTTGTTCCTGATCGAATAAAGTACGCTTTGCTGAAATCACTCTACGTCTGCGTACTTTTCACTGGCGACGAGGATGGGATCCACCTCCCTCTGAACAGAGACCACGTTCTGGACATCGCCGTGAGCCGCCGCACTGATTTTGTGTTGGGGTATTCTTAATTCTAAAGTAAATCAGCAGAGTAATCAGCAGAGTATTAAAGAGGCAGAGTCCATGGTGTGTTTAAATATAAAAGTTTACTACAACCTAGCATGGGGAAAAGGTACACGGGATGTAAAATAACAAAGAGCTAATATTCCTACATCCTTACAGCTAGACAGAACATGGCAGAAGAG
>NW_015174316.1:114384-115599 GCF_001447785.1 Gekko japonicus | reverse complement strand
AGTTGTCTCAGCCGTCCGCCAACGCAGGCAAAGCCTCTTCGACCGCCTCTGCCCCGTGCGCCAGCTGCAGAGAGGGTCACGAGCGCCGGTCGTGCCGCTTCTGAAACGCAGTCTGCCGGACCTGCAACAAATCAGGGCACATTTCCCGGGTTTGCCGCTCCAAGGGACAACACCAGAAGTAGTCTGCCCACCAGACCACGTCGGAGCCGCCCATTGACCTCCACACCATATTAGCCCACTACCCGCAACACCAGGTCTCTAACTTGTCCCCCGATGGCCCCAACAAGATGCACGTCACAGTTCTTATAGAGGGATCCCCCTGCAGCATGGAGATCGACACAGGGTCGACCTACTCTATTATCTCTGCGGATACACTCTGCATGCTGTGTCCAAAGGGCCCCCCGCCCCTTCAGAAGCCGCGTGGTTTCCGGTTAAGGGACTTCAATAAGAACCCGGTGGTGGTGCTGGGCTGGGGCAAGTTCTGGGTTCAGTTCCAAGACTTTAACGGCATCCTAGACCTGCTGGTGGTGGATAGGCCTCTCTCCAGCCTGCTGGGACTCTCTTGGTTCGAGGCCCTGGGACTCTCTCTGAATGGAATCCACCAAGTTGGGTCACGGGATTTTGGCACGTTGTGCGTGGAATTTCCCCGCGTTTTCGATGGCACCCTGGGATGCTTCTCAGGGCTCCCCATATCCTGGACCTCGACCTGGTGTTGTGGTCCATTCGCGTCAAGGCCAGGCTGCCGCCACTAGCAATGAAGCCTAAAATCGAGGCCAAGCTAGATCGCTTACTGGAACAAGGAGTTCTGGAACCAGTCGTGTCAGCACGGTGAGAGAAACCTATAGTCATCCCAGTCCCTGTTGTCCTCATTGCTTTATGTAAAGATTGAAAAGCATGGGGGATAGGATTCTGCCCTGTGGCATTCCACAGGGCAGAATCCTATCCTCCATGCTTTTCAATCTTTATTTATTTATTTATTTCTTCAAATTTATACCCCGCCCTCCCCGCAAGCGGGCTCAGGGCGGCTTCCAATAAAATACCAGTTACTTTACATTAAAATACATAATATACAAAATACAAAATACAAAATACAATGTACAAATACCATAAAACATTATAAATACAAAGTGCAGGCGGCAGATTAAAATTCATTTCAATAATAAGTTGCAGAATCACTTGCCATTGCCCTGATGTCCACTAATGGCTTCTGTCATC
>NW_015174316.1:109069-113246 GCF_001447785.1 Gekko japonicus | reverse complement strand
GCACCCCGGGGTGGTGCGCATGAAAGCCTTGGCCCGGAGCTATGTCTGGTGGCCGAGGATGGACCCGGGACATAGAGGACGTGGTGAAGCGGTGTCAACCTTGCCAAGCGTCCCGGACTGAGCCTCCCCGAGCCCCGGAATGGGCCTGGGAATCTTCCCACCGCCCCTGGTCCCGGTTACACTTGGACTTTGCGGGACCGTTCCAGGGGCAACTTTTCTTTATCCTGGTGGATTCCTTCAGCAAGTGGCTGGAGGTAGTTCCCGTGCCCTCCACCTCCTCGAAGGTGGACATCCGGGCGATGTGGCGGATCTTCAGCACCCAAGGAATCCTAGACACGCTGGTCACCGACAACGGGACAGCGTTCATGTCCGCGGAGTTCCAGGAATTCACGAGTTACTATGGTATTCGCCACGTCCGGGTGGTCCCGTTTCACCCCGCCACCAACGGCCAGGCCAAGCGCATGGTCAGAACCATGAAGGACACTCTCCACCGCTTGGACTCCCCGGACTGGGAATATAAACTAGCAGCTTTCCTTTTTGGCCAGCGAACGAAGCCCCACACCACTATGGGGCACAGTCCGGCAGAGCTACCTCTAGGTCGCCGCCTGGCAACCCGGTTGGATCGCCTGCACCCTGACCGGGCCTCGGCAGCCAGGGGTTTCTTCCCAGCGGATCCTTTGTACGCACGGAACTACATCCAGGGACCAGCCTGGATCCCGGCACGAGTCGTACGAGTTAAGGGCCCAAGATCATATAAGGTCTCATGTGAAGACGGGCAGATTCTACACGAGCACATCGACCGGCTACGCCGCCGGATGATGCCATTGGACCCTGAGGACTGGGACATGGCCGAGGCCCCGGAGACCTCACCCCGGACCCGAGCCCCGGCCTCTTCCTTTGGTCGAACCTGAGTAACCTCTTCCAGAGATGCTGGGGACGCCGGGACCGCCGCCCCCAGCGCCTCTTCCGGCCAGCTCGCCTCCCAGGGCTTCAGGGGTGGAGGCCACAGCAGTTCCCGAACTTCGCCACTCTATCCACACCAGGAAGTTACCTGCCCACCTGAAGGACTTTGTTTGTGGGTGCATTGCGGACCAAGGGGGGAGGGGTGTAATGTATCCAGTCCAGACCGCGTGGCCGGCTTGGGCTCCACACGGTCAGGCACAAACATCAAGCTTCACTCCAAGAGACAATGGACTATACGGATCCTAGCCCACTCCAATCAGGGGGCTAGGTTCCCGGCCAAGAGCCTATGGGACTCTCGGCCACTGTAAATAACCTATTGGGAAGTGGGTGGGTGTTTTGGGTGGCGGTTTCTCGGGGAATATAAGCCGGTCTGCGAGCCGGCCAAAGTCATCTTGTTCCTGATCGAATAAAGTATGCTTTGCTGAAATCACTCTACGTCTGCGTACTTTTCTCTTTCTTTCTTTCTTTCTTTCTTTCTTTCTTTCTTTCTTTCTTTCTTTCTTTCTTTCTTTCTTTCTTTCTTTCTTGCGCTGTAAAACATCATGTGCACTGATGCTGTAATACGGGCCAATAAATTACTGGATTTATTTACTAAGATGTATAAACTGCTTTTCACCTGTTTCAGTTTCTTTAAGAGACAAAGATTGCATTCAGTTTACATTGGCTTTCTCATCCTTTCTATTCCCAGTTCTTATTTTTAAAAGTAATACTTTTTTAGATTAAAAGGCAGTATAAGGGCTGCTTTTAAATATGCACACACAGAACAATTTAACATGTACAAGCAATGTAATATACATGCAAAAATGTCATCATGCCTGCCACATAAAGTTACCATTGTTAGTATATGTATAGCAGGGAGCCACTTAATATATAAACCAGGTTTTAGGATCTCTTTTAGAAATATGTAAGGTGTCAGGATTGTAGAGCAGGGAAGAAAATATGAGTTCTCTCAATGGGTGTTTTCACAAATAGTTTATCTTTTAGTCTGGAAAATGTCATGTCTGAATGTTATTAATAACATATAGAAAACAGAGAAGAATTACTTTAAAACTGAATGCTCTGATCAACATAGCTTCACCATTTAATTTTGAAATGTGGGGAAAGCTAAATGTAAGCATAATATGTGGAAATGCCAAGCTCTTTTCATGCACATATTCCTGGAGTTCTTGTCCCAGCCCAGAGAATGATAGAGCTTCACTTTGGTTGTTCTATTGCCACAACTCTGTGTTGGATTTAGATTACAGAGCTGCTAGATAAAGAGCCCATGTCACTACTCTGGCTGACTATGTACTTTTCAATGAGTGTGTCCACATCATCACTGATTTCAAAGCTTTGTCTGTATTCTTTAATATGAGGCATGACATGGAATTGGTCAAGCAGGCTTTTTACTCTGGAAAACTGGTGAAGTCAACACATGAATCTGTCTGCATTGCAAATAATTAAATTTGCTTCCACTAGCATACAAAGGCGGCACTTTTATAAATAAAGATTAAAAATACAAATAAATGTATCTGTTTGCAGCCTCGAAACAGTGCCTCAAGGGTATAAAGCATAAACAAGTCTAATAATTTATAAGAATGTCTCTGAGATATGTTTTGATGCTGATGCTAGTTGATGTGCATTGTCAACTTGCTCTTGTTAAATATGTCCAATTTTGTTTTAAATTACAATTTCATAGATTCTTCATACTAGAGCCAGTTGTGCAGTGACTTCTACTGGTAAGGCGCAAAGTCTTACAGTGTTTCAGATCTCATTGGGTACAGGAAAGATGCTTTCATATTTTCCCCATGTCATATCCAACCTTTTTCTTACTCATGGGATTTTGGGGAAGATGTGTTAGTCAACAATCTATCAATCACTTGTTAATCTTGAATTTCCTCTAAAAACGTACAAGTATCCATTCCCTTTGTCTTATTTTCACAAGGACACTGAGAGATAGGTTAGAGGTTAGACTGACTGACTGTTGCATAGCTCAGCAGATTTGGAACCCAGGTCTCACTGGTCAAAGTACAGCCCTTTAACAACTAACACTGCTATTAGTCTCTACTCTGGATAATATGTTTATGGTGGGGTATGAGATTGGGATTGGGGGGTATACATAAAGTGTGGCTTGTCTGAGACTTCTTATATATGGAAAATTTAGTCATTTTGAAGGTAGATTAGGAACTTTATCTGAGTTACCAAGTCACAGTTTAAGATCTTACATGTATCATAATTTTGCATGCTCACCAAACCCCTTTCTCAAAACATTAACCACTCAATAGTTACTCAGTTCCTTCTAGATTTTCACAGGAAATTTCTTGAGCTCACTGCTTCTGACTTCTTGTGGAATTTTCTTGCTTTGGGATCCTTCCCAGTCTATAGAAAGAGCACCCAAGAGAAAGGGGGATCCTGGCTTTCTTATCAGTCATGTTTACTTTTAGGATCCTGGCTACGGTGGCTCTACTATCAGCCATTGTAGTATTTCTTCTCACCACCTTCTGCAGAAGATTTACCATTTCTTCCATAAACCTATCAGTGTTGTAGGAGAACTCAGCCTGAGGGAATTCTTCACTAAATAGCAGGAATAGCTAGTTCTCAAAAACAGATTACTTTGTGGTATCCTCTCCAGATGTGCACCCAACTCTCTTTAGAAGAATACAGTCACTATGGCACAGGGAGACTGAACAATGGTTGGGTTGAGAGCTAGAAGTTTTCAGCTATAATCTAGTGTCTTATCTTATCCCTCACATTTAATTATGATTGTCCTAATCCACTGGATTCCCAAAGGTGTTCTAGTAAGAAGGCAAATCTGCTGACAGATTATTTCCTACATAAAATCCTTACAAATCTTTGTTATCCCTGGTAGCCTTTTGCAGTGGAAGGTCTGGCTAAGGAATTAAAAGTGTCTGGACTGTCTGGCAGACAGCAGGTGGTGCTTCTCTTTTGACCCAGTGCTGGCTAAATCTATTAATTGGTAAATGTGTATAATATGTGGATGTACCATCCACTGGCTCAGCTGTACATACAGTGAACTAATCTTCTTAAATGAGCATTGGGGGAAGGATAATTGAAGTGGATACCCTGCAATAGAGGACTGAAGCTGAATCACATAAGGAGAATTGATATACCTGTCTCACATGGGCTTGCTATGATCTGGAAATGAATGACAGGACAAAAACTGAAAATGATTCTGGCACAGAAGTCAATGCACTAACGAGCAAGAGAAAGGAAC